>NC_037668.1:142839896-142933972 GCF_003255815.1 Theropithecus gelada
ATGGAGTCTTGCTTTGTCGGCCAGGCTGGCGTGCAATGGCGCTATCTTGGCTTACTGCAACCTCCGCCTCCGGGTTCAAGCAATTCTTCTGCCTCAGCCTCCCAAGGAACTGGGATTACAGGTGCACAGTGCCATGGCCAGCTAATGTTTTTGTATTTTAGTAGAGACGGGATTTCACCGTGTTGCCCAGGCTGGTCTCGAACTCCTGAGCTCAGGCAATCCACCCACCTTGGCCTCCCAAAGTGCTAAGATTACAAGCATGAGCCACCGCACCCAGCCTATCAGCATTTTTTAATATCAGTATCTTGCCTGGGAAACGAGTATTTGTGAGGCTTCTCTAGTATATTTAGTTTTGCAGTTCGTTGTTTTTTCTGCCCTTTTTCATGTAGAAGAATTTTGGCACCTGGTGAAGAAGAGAATTTGGAATTTGAAGAAGATGAAGAAGAGGGTGGTGCTGGAGCAGGGTCTCCTGATTCTTTTCCTGCTAGAGTTCCCGGTAGGTATCACTTATTAAAAATAAACATTACTTAACTGCATCCAAAGTCAGGGTGTTTGAAACTTACTTTGGTGTTTGCTAGTGGGGCAATACAACCACTCTAAAGCTCATGCTAATCTTAGGCAAACTTTATTGGCAGTAGCTATTTCATAAGTATGGTGTGAAGTTATCTTACTCTCCGTGTCAGGGGTCCTCAGGACCATCCCCATGTTCAGTGATTCTCTAGGATGACTCACGAGGCTCACTATATAGTTGTATTCATAGCTAGGAATCATTACAAGAGAATGCAAGAACAAAATCAGCAAACAGAAAAGCCATTCAGGCAAAGTCTGGAGGTAACCAGGTGCAGGCTTTCAAGAATCCCCTTCCTGTAGAGTCACATAAGATGTGCTTAATTTCCCATGCAACAAGTTGCAACAACATACATGAAATGCACAATATTGTCTACTAGAGAAGCTCTTTAGAGTCAGTGCCCAAAGCTTTTATTGGGGACTGGGTATGTGGGTACTTTCTGCCTGGCACAGACCAAAATTCCAGACTACAGAGGAAACAAGGTGTTTAGCACAAATCATATTGTTTACACAGTTTAGGCACAATGACCATTCTTACCAGGGAATGGTGGGAACCCTCCCCAAATCCAAGATCCCAGATGCTAGCCGTGGACTGACCTTGCAAGGAGGTTTTCTAAGAATAACAGTCTTAGGCCTGCTATGTTAATTCTTTTCTGTATACTGTCATAAGTACTTCTTTTGTTTTGTTTTCTTTTGACACAGAGTCTCGTTCTGTCACCTAAGCCCTGGAGTGCAGTGGCATGGTCTCGGCTCACTGCAAACTCTGCCTCCCAGGTTTCTAGCAATTCTCGTATTTCACCCTCTCAAGTAGCTGGGATTATAGGCACATGCCACCACGCCTGGCTAATTTTTGTATTTTTGGTAGAGACAGGGTTTTGCCATGTTGGCCAGGCTGGTCTTGAACTCCTGATCTCAGGTGATCCACCTGCCTCAGCCTCCCATAGTGCTGGGATTACAAGCATGAGCCATTGCATCCAGCCATAAGTACTTCTTTAATTAATCAATTTGTGGTGGTTAAAAGTGGACCCATGGGAGTGGATACTGAATAATTGCCCTTTCTTCCCCGTCTTGTTTTGAGGAAGCAAAGAATATATGGCAAACTTTTTTATTTCTGGAAGCTCTCCATGAGTATCTTCCCTCCCTGTAAATAACCTTGGCAAGCAGCCTGGGTAAATTTCTTGCCTCTCCCAATTACTGCTTTACTCTGTTCTGTTCTGTTCTGTTCTGTTCTTATAAAGTATAGTTTTTATTTCTGATAAACTAGTTTACTTTGGGAAGTATAGCAATCTGCTGTAATATTGTGATGCATTTTAGAAGAGATTCTAGAAGCTTTCCATTATAGTTAAATACAATCTGTGTGCTGTTCAGATAGCTTTCATCATAATTAATATTCCAGTATTTTGAATACTTCTTGAGGAGGAGTCATTTGGAGTAGGAACAATATAGGCTCGGACCAACAGATAGCTGGGCTTTTGAGTCTGGGCTCTGCTAATCACTAGTTGAGGTACTTTGCACCTGTGTCTTAAACCAATCTGAACTTCTGTTTCTTTATAAAATGGGATAATGATAGTGCCTAACTCATACATAAGGTTATTGTGAAGATTAACAAGATACTAAGTATAAACCATTTAGCATTGTATTGTTCATATGCTGAATATTAGTGGTGGCTGTTACTCTTATCATCATCTCTACATGGGGATAACAGTACCTACACTGCAGGGTTATTGGAAACATTGCAGGCACTATCAATCAATGGTAGCTCTTATTGTTAATAATGTTTCTTTGGTACAAGGGCATTATTTCCAATCTACTTTGCTTTATGAAGAGAGAGCTATATTTTTCTTGCTTTTATAGGGTATTTCAAGATTGCCAAGATGGTGAGATATTTTGCTGTTTCACTGACTCGATAATTTTTATTGCCTTTTCAAACTACATACTGTAATTGGTGTAGCTTCCAGTTCTATAAATTTCTGTCTGATTTGGTTGTTTTCCTGCTTACTGTACTTCTGTAGCAAACAAGAAGCAGATGATGTAAATCATGAAATGGGCAGATGAAGGTCTTTATGGGGTTCAGATTGCCCAGTTGAAAAGGAACTTCTATCATAAATCCATTTGCTATGTAAGATTAAGCCCAAACTGAATTTGTATTCTGATACAGCATTGTGATATTTCGGTTTCAGAGATACAAATGCATTACTGAACCATTCTAGTCCCTGAATTTTTTTCCCCCTAAAAGAAAGAGTATGTATAGTTTAATTAGCTATATTTGGTTTGGGATCATATTGTTCAGGGCCTGTCTTATTGAAAAATAGCTTGTAAAATTATATTCATTGACATAGCAAGATGATACTTTTAATTATAGAGCAAGAAAGAGTTTCTTGTGACCCAAAGGGAACACAAGATTTAAAATCAGTTTTACTGGGATATTTACATATGTGAAATTCACTTGGCTGGGCGTGGTGGCTCACACCTGTAATCCCAACACTTTGGGAGGCCGAGGCAGGTGAATCACCTGAGGTCAGGAGTTCGAGACCAGCCTGGCCAACATGGTGAAACCCCATCTCTACCAAAAATACAAAAATTAGCCAGGCGTAGTGGTGGGCACCTGTAATCTCATCTACTTGGGAAGCTGAGGCAGGAGAATTGCTGGAACCTGGGAGGTGGAGGTGCAGTGAGCCAAGGTTGTGCCATTTTACTCCAGCCCAGACCAACAACAGTGAGACTGTGTCTCAAAAAAAAAAAAAAAAAAGAAGCCGGGCGCGGTGGCTCAAGCCTGTAATCCCAGCACTTTGGGAGGCCGAGACGGGCGGATCACGAGGTCAGTAGATCGAGACCATCCTGGCGAACACGGAGAAACCCCGTCTCTACTAAAAAATACAAAAAACTAGCCGGGCGAGGCGGCGGGCGCCTGTAGTCCCAGCTACTCGGGAGGCTGAGGCAGGAGAATGGCGTAAACCCGGGGGGCGGAGCTTGCAGTGAGCTGAGATCCGGCCACTGCACTCCAGCCCGGGCGACAGAGCCAGACTCCGTCTCAAAAAAAAAAAAAAGAAAAAAGAAAAATTCACTCTTTTTAATATATACCTTTAATGAGTTTTGAACAACTCATATACTAACCACTACCACTGTTAAGCTAATGAGGTGTGAGGGTATGACGTATGGTTTGTAGATACGGTATGACCAAAAATAGTTTTTTTCTGATTTAAAATTTAAAAATGACTTTCTAGGCAGTCTGTCATGAAAAGAAAAAAAAAAGGTAGTCAAGCTTACTTACCTTTCTTGATATTAATCTCCTTCCTTCCTTTTCAAAATTTTTTCATTTCATAAGGCAAACATATTTATGTTATATAATTGGCTTAGCCAAATGGGAGTTAACTTTTCTAAAGATAGTCTTGGTAGATTTCATTTAAATAGAAAGTATAAGCTTATAGCCTATTATTTATAACCTAGAAATTTACTGATACTCTCGAATTGTAAAGCTATAAAATGATAAACCAAGGCAATATAACTTTAAAAATAGCCAAGACACAACTTTTTACAAGACTTTTAAAAGCATTTTCTTACTAAGTAATGTGATTCAAGCTCAAATAGTCCTAGCAGTTTCAGAATTATTATGCATAGGTACTGGTTCTTCATCTCTTACATAGGCTTATGTATGCATAAAACATTATTTTTGACACTCAAAATAAACAATGAAATTTACCTATTTAATGTCAAGCCTGTATTTATTTTCTGCTGTATAACTACTCAATTCTGAGTTGAACTTGAAAGAAGAAAACATGGATTTTATTTTCAGCTGAAATGAAGCAGTTTCTTTTCTTGCTCACACACATGTAAGAAAGTCAAAAACTGTGGCAAATGTTCATTGCTTTCCTGTGACTATCAGGGCATTCTTTTTTTTATGGAAATCCAGAACATGTTTAGGGGCCAAGCAGTTAATATCACCTGAAGTGTATGGTTATGTTTACAAACAACTTTAATCAGGTATAGTTTTAATTCAACAGACCTACATATAATATAATTTCAATGATAATGGCCCCTAAAATTTTTTCAAACTTTTAAAATAATTTCAAAATGAACTAACTTATATTTTCAAAGCCTTTCTCTTAAAAGCTTGAGGAACCCATGTTCTTCAACTGCTAATCAATTGCTAGCTAAAATAAATGGTATATGTATTTTAATATTTTACCACAAGTTCTACCTCTAAATGTAACTCAGCAATTCAAACAAATAAATGGTATCACCATGACCTGTTATCTATGTGCAATGCAAATTACAAAGATTTTCTATTGCCAGATTTTCAAGACACATTTCATGTGTTATCTGCCATCTACCAAATATTGTAGCCAGTTTGAGCAATATCTTTATCTTAAATTGCGTTAAAAATTATCTCAAAATAATGCAAAGCATTATCAAGTATATCTTTTTTTATTATATTTTGGCAGCACAAAGAAATATATACTCAAAACAAATTTGGATGACAGAGAAAATCAGATACGTACCAGATATGCAAATTTAATTACAAGTATGATAAAAATGGTAAAAACTAGCAATGCGTATATTATCAAAATGTATATATATTATCATATGTATGTATTATGATGTGATAATGTTGAGTTTGCATTTTAGACACCTCAATGAACTCTGTCCTGAAAGTGTAGATAAAAAAATTATGTACTCCTTGTTCATGACATTTAATTTTCAAAGCACCAAGACAACATAAGGACTGACCTTTCATTGAAGTACCAGTGCCTGTGACAAGCATCTATAAAATATTATATAAAAATCAAACAAACTTAATAAGCAAATTCAAATTACAATGTTTTCAGAAGATACAATCCTTAGTGATTTTCTGAGAAGGCTTTGCCTCTTTAACGTTCTGGTCTAGGTGATGATACACTACTATTTTAGAACAAAGACCATCATGCCATTTGCCCTTTTGGACCAAAAGAAAAATTTTCCTTTTGCTGTGGTATATGATGTAAACAATAGCAATTTTTTTTAAAAGCAGAAATAATGAGACAAAAAAGGAAATGGCAGCCTTCCTCTTCTCTTTGTGAGGACAGGGTCTTAAAGGATTTCCCTGACTTTAAGTTCCTTCCATGTGACCCCAGACTCCTCATCCATTCATAGTCTGGTTCTCCATAATCTCCATTGTCCAGAGTGCCTTTGGCCACACACAGAACTAGTCAATGTGAGAAGATCCTACTCCTTGCAGGGATCTCCATTTTTATCAGCTTCCTCTTGGAACAGAGGAGTTGTAAGTGAGGGGCCTCAAATATTCCTCCACTTTTCTCTGTACCAGCTGTAGGAGGGAGAGTGGTACTGATTGCTGGACACCTTGGTGGTCGGGGATTCACATGGCCAGCCTGGACAGAGGACTTGCTTGCACAGTCCCCATCTCTTCCCCATGGTGGCAGTGGCTATAACACACTCTTCTGAGAGCCTGCCTTGTTGCTAGGTTAGGCACTTGTACAGTTTTCAAAACATTCTTTTTTTTTTTTTGAGACAGAGTCTCGCTCTGTCATCCAGGCTGGAGTGCAGTGGTACAATTTCAGCTCACTGCAACCTCTGCCTCCCGGGTTCAAGCAATTCTCCTGCCTCAACCTCCCAAGTAGCTTCAATTACAGTCATGTACCACCACACTGGCTAATTTTTGTATTTTTAGTAGAGACAGAGTTTCACCATGTTGGCCAGGCTGATCTCAAACTCCTGACCTCAGGTAATCCACCCACCTTGGCCTCCCAAAGTGCTGGGATTACAGGTGTAAGCCACCATGCCCGGCCAATTTTCAAAACATTCTTGAGTGAACTGGTCTTTGTTGAAGAAACTTAGCCATTTCTGTGATACCTAGAACCCCTTTTCATTTTATTTGTGAGAATTTTGACAGTAGCACTTCAGTGAAGAAAGCCATGAGTTGACAGTGTCAGGGTTTTCTGTTTGACACCACAGTGTACAGCCCAGGGCAGTTCCTCAGAGGTACACGTGAAGACAGGGCGTGAAATCCAGCTTGGCCTTTGCTTGTTTGGGGCCTTCACAGCAGAAAAAATTTTCTTGAGTTCACCATTAGTTATACACCTTACAAATGCTGTAGCATGTCATTTATTGGTAAAATTTGTAGACTCAGTAGAGAAGCTATTTTTTTATAGTTTATCACAAAACCTCTTCAGGATATGGAAAGTCATCTCTGTGTGCACTTATTGTGCAGTTTGGGAGTAGAGCCTTTTAAATTTCTTATACTATATCTTGTCCTAAAAACATCTTGTAATTTCACATGCAGGCATTATGAGATCCTTGCCCACTGTGTGACTTTTCTTTCTCTGGGCCTTACGTTGTGCTATTAATTTCCTTTTTGAGCCTTTTTTAACTGAACATTACTTTAAAAAAAAAAAAAAAGCTTTACTCTATTTTAAATGGCCATTAGGATATCAAAATAATCAGTATCTTTACTTATCAATGGTTGTGACTTGTAGTTGCGATTTTTCAATTTTGTTGGATCCATCGCTGCATTGATAAAGTGTTTTTCACAGATGATGCAACTTGGAAATTATCCATCCAGGTACAACCTTATTAATAAGTAGGTCTCATCATTAAATGGACTTTTTTGTGTTCCCCAGTGCACTAGTGCAGTGAAAGGATTCAGAAGCTTGAAATTCATTGTTTTTACTTAGAATTGTCTCTATGCTTAGGCTTAGAACCTTCCTCTCCTAGCTCATACCTCTTCTTTAGAAGTCACATTGAATTGAAAAATTTCCTCCAGTTTTCTTTGCTACAAGTAGAGCATGTTTGCTTCAGCTGTTGGTGCATAAGGGAAGGTTGGGGCAGATAAAGCTGAAGAGGCTGACATCAGACTGCTGTATAGAGCTCATCAGCTACCAGTGGCTTCCCCTGTCTCCTGAAAAAAAAAAAATTAAATGGACCAAATCAAGTGAGCATAATCTTAACTGCTTACTGCCATATGAGGCTCAAAGACCTATAATAAAATTGCTATAGGGGCTGCATAGTCTCTTTTCATCACTGTGAACCTGCATTGCTCAGTACAAAGCCCATTGCAGGAACTGCAGATGGTAAAGTTTTATAAATGTAGTTACTTATTCTCATGTTACTCTATACAGTTGAATGCATCCATTTTTGTTTTAGAAATCTGGCTTTTAATACATTGCCTTGATTTTTAATTATTGTATGTTTTTATCTTTGACACACAAATATGTTAACTTTAATCTAGCCCTGGAATGATATGGTATTACCCTAGTATTTTATCTTCTTTCATGCATATTATATAAGGCAGTACATTGATAATATGTTTTCAGGCCACGTGTTTACTAGAGCATAATAACCTCTAAAACTGTAAAAATCATTTATCATTCAACAAAATATTTCTGAAACAAAGATCTCTTTATTACTAGTGCAAACAATACAAAAATGAACAGTTACTCATTCCCGTTTTTCAGGATGCTCACCATGTAAGACAGAGCCAAAAAAAGTACATCATCATGGTTAGAGGTGGACACATTATATTATGAGTGAACGAAAAAAGGACTGAAGGAGTTTAGCAAAAGTAATCTAGCCAGAACTGAGACTCGAAGGGTGTGTAGGAGTTGATTAGGCAGGGAGAGAGCACATTAGAAACCACTGAGAAATACACCTTTCTATACTATCTATCATCTTAATTACATAGCTTCAGCTGTTCCTTAGTCAAGATAAAACTGAACCTTCATGATGGAGTGCAATGTTTTATGTTCTACCTTGAATTAGGGAAGAACTGAATAAATTAGGTATCTTTCCGGCTTGGAATCACTGCCTCCATATTACATTGTTAGAAATATATTTAGTAGTTAGATTAAACCTTATTATATTCTCAGGCAGAAAAAAAAGTTTGTTGGTAAGGAAGAAAGAAATGTCAGCCTCGTTATTTCAACTAAAAGATCTAGACAATTATAGGTTATGAAAGTGATTCACCTAAAGGTAGAAGAATTTTTAATGTTTACTTGGGAGAAAATAGTCTATCATAAAAGGAACTTCTCTCTTTTGTCTGTCAGAAAACACCATAATCAAAGTCAAAATGACAAAGGACTAATATCTTTAATATATAAAGAAAATTTTAAGTTGTGACAACACCCTCAAAACATTAGAAAATTGGTTAAAATATATGAACAGATAGTACACACACACCGCCCCCCAAGATATACAAATAGCTCTTGAACATATTAGAAGATACTCAACTTCACACATGATAAAAGACATGCAAATTAAAACTACTGTTGCTGAGGCAATAGGGAAATGGGCTCATTCATCACTGGTGGGAATAGAAAGTGATAATAGTCCCTTTAAAGGAGAGTTCAGCAATAGCTCAATAATAACAAAAATATACAAGTTTTCTTAGTTTAGCAATCCTGTTCCTAGGAATTTTCTCTGAAGATACACTTCCAATAACGTGTAAAAAATATTTTTTTAAATACTTGCATATACACCAGGTTCTCTATTGAGGTGTTTTTGGTAATAGTAATCTATTAGAAACAACCTAACTGCCATATGAAGATTGGCTGAATGAATAGCCAATACATGGACTATTACAGAAAATAATTAGGAAAATCTCCATAAACTATTGCATGATTTTTTTTTTTCAGAATATATTGTTAAATCAGCAAGGTGCATATATCAAGGTAATTCACATTAGCAGATTAAGGAGAAGAATCTCATGATCTCAAGAGATGCCGAAAAAGTTTTCAATTACATTCTAATTTCTTTCATGATTTTAAAACTTTCTTAGCAGACCAAGAACAGAACATTTTTAATCTGATAAAAGGTAGCTATAATGACATTTAGTGCCTCAGTCATATTTAGTGATAAAATAGAAAGCTTTCCTTTTCAGATCAGGAACAAAACAAGGGTGCCTACTATTAACTATTTTCCTCAACAGTGCTTTAGAAGTTCTAGCCAGTGTACTAGTATAAGAAAAAGAAATAAAATATAAAAATTGGAGGAAACTTGTCCCTTTATTTGCAGATGTTATGAATATGTATTTAGAACATGAAAGAGAACCTATGGATAAGTAGTTAGTATTAATAAGAGAGTAGGGTTCCTGAGTATAAAATCTGTACATAAAAATCAGTTCTTCCTACCAGCAGAGGTATTATTAAAAAATCGATCCTATCTCTTTAAATAAGCAATAAGCGCTCAGAAAATGAAATATTATAACATCTATAATAGTATCAGAAAAATATCAAGTATCTTATAATAAACCCAACAAAAGAAGTATAAGACTTTCGTGAAGAAAAGAATAAAATTCCATTGAGAAAATTAAAAGTCTTTAAAAAGCTGAGAGATAACAGTTGATGGATTGGAAGAAGCAATTTCTAAAGATGTGATTCTTTCTAAAATTGATCTAAACTTCACTGCAATTTCAACAGGTGGGTTTTTTTTTTTTTCCCTTAATGTTCATAAGGAAAAGAATGGGAAATTAGACTGTAAGATTATTCCATTAAATACACAATTACTAAGTTGTAAATTATTTCCTGTATCAATAGTAACTAGTGGCAAATGCCTGTAGTCCCTGGTACTTGGGAGGCTGAGGTGGGAGGATCACTTGAACCTAGGAGGTTGAGCTGCAGTGAGCTGTGATTGTGCCACTGCACTCCAGCCTGGGTGAAAGAGTGAGACCCTGTGTCAAATAAAAAGTAATTTAAAAGGATTTGTTGATCAACTCTGGTATTATATTTCTCAAACATTAGGATAATATAAGAAATATTTTAAAAGTTTTTTCTTCTACCACTTCATACTGAGATGCGAAGTATATTATATAAATAAGCATATACAAAGTAATGAGTTTATTATTAATTATGTGGTAATTTATAATTGGGCTTCCTGGAGTGACTTGAATTTCTGACAAACTTGAATAATTTCTGCTTTAGTGGTGACTATGCGACATGGAAGTGCAGATTTCTCTTATGTATAATTAAACATTTGAAAAAAGTAATGCCAAGCGTTTGGGAGTTTTGGGAACCAAAATAATGCCTGGCTGGTTATTAAGTCAGTTACGAGCAAGGCTGTATCTTCTCTGTGTTTGTTAAAATGCTTATTGTGAAATGACATGAAGCTTTTATTGCTTTTTCCCTGTTGCCAGGTACTTTATTACCAAGGTTGCCATCAGAACCAGGAATGACGTTACTCACTATCAGAATTGAGAAAATTGGTTTGAAAGATGCTGGGCAGTGCATTGATCCCTATATTACAGTTAGTGTAAAGGGTAAGTAACTCTGTTTACTTTTTTTCCCTCAGGTGGATTTTATAATGTTGCTTCTTATTTGGGGCAGCTTTTTTTTGGTGGTGGGGCAAGGAGTCTTCTGTATGTGACAACTCGTTTTAGTTCATTCTATTATATAATGAGGCAAAGTCCCTGAAAGAGATCATCACTTCTTCACCGAACACTTTTGAGAGATTTACTTATTTTCTTATTTATAACTTACACTGTTTTGCTTTTAAGTTTTTCTTTGTGTATATCTTTTTATTCTTAAAATCCCACCTGGGGTGCTGGCTACACATCTTTATCAGCAGATACATCATTTAGGATACAGGTTAACAGAATATCCCTCACCTTCCAAAGGTGTGTAGGTTTGTTTGCAAAGCCCAGTGTTCTGTTCCCCTCCTGCGTTAGGCCCTCTCCTTCCTGTCCAAGAGAGAGGTCTACATTGGAGAGTCCTCCAAAGGTGGATGAGAATCAGGCCTTAAGTGAATGATCAGTGATGACAGGGAGGAGGACAGATCCATAGCATGCCTGCTCTGAATGTAATCCTGTGGAGCATTCAACAAGTGAAGTATTTCTCATCCTTAACTATGTTACTGTGGTTAGGAAGCATGATTATTCTTAGGATTTGGTTTTTTTCTCCTATCCAGTGAAAAGGTAGTTAACCTTTTCAGTCTTTCAGAGGGAAACCACATTGGTTGAATTCTTTTGTTGTTGCCAAACATTGTATATAGTACTTTCTTTATAAAGTACTTAACAGTCTTTTAAAAATAATTATTGGGCAATTGAGAATGAAGTTGTCATACTCCTATCCAGAAACAACTGCACAGCTAATCCAAGTGGTTTACTTTAATCTGTAATTTGAGGCAAGTCAAAGAAACAGATAGGGACTGAAATCAAATGAAGAGAACTTTTGTCAGTCATAGAAATAAATTCAGATTCAAAAGTTCATTAGTACCAATTAAAATAAAAAGGAATTTGGCCACAGAGAGGGATTATTTGGAGACCATGATCCACAGCACTAATGCTGTGAAACTTTAACTTCTGATGTTATCAGTTATCAAATATATGGCCTACTGGAAAGTATATATACTCTATATTATAGTTTGATCAGTCATTTACAGAACTGTGTAACTCATTCAGGAATGTACACTGTAAAACACAAAGATATTTAATGATATTGTAGTAGCTGTTAAGTTACCTTTGCATACATGTTGAACTAAAACATATTTTTGTAAATATCTTTAAGAACTGAAACAATCAATGAACTATATTGTTTTAAGTTCTCTAAGACAAATCTGTTGAGTAATACGTAAACACTTGAGTAGTCATTAAATGAGTCCATGTTGAATTTGATTAAACTGGAAGACCTGGATCCAGGAAATTAAAACCATACACAATAATTTAGTGTTCCGTCTAGTTGGTATAAAACAGGTTGTTATAACAAATATAATGAGAATTTAGATAATATTTGTAAAAATTATTCATTGATGGAAGGGTTTCATTGGCAATTTTCATGTCCATTTTTGGTCCTTAGATTTGAATACAGCAGGGGGATTCTGATAAGGTTAGATTTAAAGGCCTTTCCAAACCATACACTTGATCAAGTTTGGAAATTAGGGGTAAGGTCCCATTGAGGCATATTATTTACATTCTAAGTTTTTATTGCAGACAAAAATATAGTGGCCTATTTCCTAAGGAAAACAAAAAGTTCTTTTCACTTCTTCCCTATAAAGATGAAATTTTGTGTTCTACAAGCTTTCTTTTGTACCTGATTGAGACAGGTTTCCTCCTTCCCACCGCGAAGTCTCCCATCCCCTCACTCAGCCCCTCCACATGCCTCTGTGATCACCTGCAACTCTTCAGATACCTGCTCACACCAAATGGGAATTTCTATTAGTCCAAGAATTTCCTCTCACCTTTCTGCAAGCATCCTTATGAAATCTACTCCCTGTAGTTGGCAGGGTTTTTTTTTGTTTATTTGTTTGTTTTTTGTTATTTTGACACAGAGTTTCACTCTTATTGCCCAGGCTGGAGTACAGTGGCGCAATCTTGGCTCACTGCAACCTCTGCCTCCTGGATTCAAGAGATTCTCCTGCCTCAGCCTCCCAAGTAGCTGGGATTACAGGTGCGCACCACCACGCCTGGCTAATTTTTTGTATTTTTAGTAGAGACGGGGTTTCACCGTGTTGGTCAGGCTAGTCTTGAACTCCTGACCTCAAGTGATCCACCCACCTTGGCCTCCCAAAGTTCTGGGATTACAGGCGTGAGCCCCCATGCCCTACTTAGTTTGCAGTTTTTTGTTTTTTGGTTTTGTTTTTGAGATGTCACCCAGGCTGGAGTGCAGTGGTGCAATCTTGGCTCACTGCAAGCTCCGCCTCCTGGGTTCATGCCATTATCTTGCCTCAGCCTCCCAAGTAGCTGGGACTACAGGCGCCTCCTATCATGCCCGACTAATTTTTTTGTATTTTTAGTAGAGATGGGGTTTCACCGTGTTAGCCAGGTGAAACTGTGTTAGCCAGATCTCGATCTCCTGACCTCATGATCTGCCTGCCTCGGCCTTACAAAGTGCTAGGATTATAGGCGTGAGCAACCGTGCCCGGCCTGCAGTTTTTAAGTCTGTATACTTGAATGTTCCTAAAGAGAAACTTCTTTTCTCTTTAGATCTGAATGGCATAGACTTAACTCCTGTGCAAGATACCCCTGTGGCTTCAAGAAAAGAAGATACATATGTTCATTTTAATGTGGACATTGAGCTCCAGAAGCATGTTGAAAAATTAACCAAAGGTTTGTAATCCTAAATAATAATTGGCTTCTTATGGACAGAATTCTCATCTTATTTGTGTTTGTACATGTGAGGGACCTAGCATAGTTAGTATCTGGCAGAAGTAAATGTAACATAGTGTTTATTGATTTGAATAAATATACGTATTTTTAAAATTTAGAAATTAGGAATTGTGTTATCTACTTGTCTGATAACACTGTTATATAGTAAAACAATCTTTGATAATACAATTTTATTGTCTTGACCAACAAAATAAAGTTTTTCACACACTAAAGGGCTGGGAGAAGCAGGAGCACCCTAAGGCTCCCTGAGGATTAAGTTTAATGATTAAGTTTTAATCTTAAAATTAAGAACCAGGGTTTTCTTCCAGGATTTCTAGTTTGGTAGCACGATAACTTGCAGTTAATTGTTAGGAAATAGGA
Source organism: Theropithecus gelada (assembly GCF_003255815.1). Lineage (NCBI taxonomy): Eukaryota > Metazoa > Chordata > Mammalia > Primates > Cercopithecidae > Theropithecus > Theropithecus gelada. The sequence continues at coordinate 142,853,911 of NC_037668.1, forward strand.
AAGGACAAAAGCAAATTTTTGAAACAGTGAGGTTACATTTCCAAGTACAGTTCTTAGTATTAAATACTTACCCATGCTTTTTGCCCAGTGAAAATTTCGGTGTTCTCCAAAAAGGTGACTTCAGAATCCCTTTATCACCTGAGGGTTCAATTGCAGTTTCTGAAATGTTCAAGCTCTATAGGACATTCAAGTGCCTTTTGAAGTGATTGCCTCGGCATCTGAAATATTTGATATTTCACTTCTCAAGTCTGATGCTGCTGCCTCCTCTGTTCTTCTACTAAAAGACCTTTCAGTGCTTCTGTTAGAACAGTGGTTCTCAGAGTATGATTCCTGGAACAGCAGCAGCACCTGGAACCTTGTTAGGTGGCAACCCCAGACATCCTGAATCCGAAACCATGGGGACGGGCCTAGCAGTCTGTTTTAGGAAGCCCTCTAGGTGATTCTGACATACACCAAAGCTCCAGAGTCGCTGTGTTGGAAGACTATGTATGTAGGAGGTGCTTAATAAATAGTGTTGAAGAAATTTCAGTTACAAAGTATGTCTTCTGAACAAAACTGTTGATTTGTTTCATTTCTTTAACTCTGTTGCCTTAAGAAATGTTTGTGATGTGGAGGGGAGAAGGTGGAGTGTTTCGTGGGTTAACTTTTCTATTTTATTACACTGTGTTCTTTCTAAATGACTCAACTCACCAGATAATAAAAGTAGAACTAGATTAAAAATTTGACTCTATTCGTTTTTGCCAGCTTCAAACATACTGTTTACCGTTACTGTAGTTTTAACTGATATTAGTGTTAATGACCATACTTTCATGTTTACAAACATTTTAACTTAATCTTCCCAGGATATTCTTGTTTTATGTTTTGTTCTTTCTTATAAAAAGCATGATGAGGGATGCAGGAAATATATTATTTACAAGTGATACAGATTAATAATTTAACTTCCTCGGAATGATGGTAACATATTTGAACTTTAGCATTGTTTTGAAATGTGACTTTATCATTCACATTTATTCAAACCTCAAGACACGATCATGAGGAGGAGATGGGTTTCCTAGCTGAAAAGACTCTGGTATCTTAAAAATCTTTGAGGTTTTCTAATGACAAAATGCCTTTGAGTGTTGTGGGAGGGAGAAGAGTAGCCACCGTTTGTGGAAATGGCAAGGTCACACACCTAGGGAAGAGATGTTACCAGTAACCTAACTATTGTAATCCTTTCGAGCATGTTGGGAGTGGATGGCTGAATATGCCCATCTCTCTCTCACCCACATCCCATTGTCTCCTGAACAACTGGTTTTTCTTTCCTCCCTTGCCATGTGATGTGGTCCATTTGGACCCAAGTGCCAATGCTGTACACACATTTCTGAACACTGCTGAACTTCTAATGACTTGTGAGTTTTGTCATCAGTGACAGTATTAAATGTATGTTGTCTTGGCCGGGCGCGGTGGCTCAAGCCTGTAATCCCAGCACTTTGGGAGGCCGAGATGGGCGGATCACGAGGTCAGGAGATCGAGACCATCCTGGCTAACACGGTGAAACCCCGTCTCTACTAAGAAATACAAAAACTAGCCGGGCGAGGTGGCGGGCGCCTGTAGTCCCAGCTACTCGGGAGGCTGAGGCCGGAGAATGGCGTGAACCCGGGAGGCAGAGCTTGCAGTGAGCTGAGATCCGGCCACTGCACTCCAGCCTGGGCGACAGAGCGAGACTCCGTCTCAAAAAAAAAAAAAAAAAAAAAAAAAATGTATGTTGTCTTTGAAAGCCAAGCTCCTGGACTGCTCTGGTTAAGGCAGTATTTAGAAGTAACCAGTGAAGAGTGAGACACTGACTTCCTTCCTTCACTTTCCATGCCTTCTTTAGAAATTCATTTTTCTTGGCCACATTGATGAGGCAACTTATTTCTCCATTTTTAGCTTTTTTCTGCAGGATTGGGGGAAGAGTTTATCTGTTGGACTTTGGGGACATAGGACTGTCTAAATTGCTTATTATTTTCTTTTTTTGAAACAGAGTCTTGCTTTGTCACACAGGCTGGGGCACAGTGGCATGATCATGGCTCACTGCAGCCTCAGTCTCCCTGGGCTCAGGCAGTCCTCCCTCCTCAGCCTCCCGAGTAGCTGGGACTACAGGCACCTGCCACCAAGCCCGGCTATTTTAAAAATTTTTTTGTAGAGGTGGGGTCTTACCATGTTGCCCAGGCTGGTCTCAAACTCCTGGGCTCAAGTGATCTGCCCACCTCTGCCTCCCAAAATGCTGGGATTACAGGCATGAGCCACCGCACCTGGCCAGAACTGTCTAAATTTCTCATTATCACTTGCTCATTGGAGGAGAGTGGCAGAATAGATAGATTTGCTCTTTGAACCTTTTGTCTTCTACAGCACTGCCTTGACACAAACATGCAGTTCCAGGAAAAACATCACAACAGTGCTTTGAATAATACTGCAAACGGTATTAGGGAAAGAGATAACATTTTACAGCTCAGCCAGCATGTGATTTATGTTGTTTGAATTCCAAAATACCCCCAAGATTGAATTTTTGAGTTTTTGTTTCGGGATAAGGGAAATAATTCAAGCTTAAATTTTTTTAGGAACTCTTTTAAATGCATTTTCTACCTAATGAGTTTCTATGTGTATTGAAGTATCTTCTTTGTTCTTCTGTGGCATTTCGTATTTTATAGCAGCTTATGATTCTACCTGTTTACATAACTGTTATACATTCTTGAAGCAGTCTAGCTCAAGAAGTTTTGCTATAGTTTGTAGAATTGGATGATAAGGAGAAATGTCACTCTTCTCAGATACAGACGAGTTTGGGGTGACAACCATAGTAAGTTACTGTCAAATCATTGAGACTGGCACAAGTTGTTTTGTCAAATTATGCCCGCTGTAGCTGTTCATATGCTTCTGGTGATCAAAGAAAATGAATTGACACACAAGAAATGTGCTATCTGTGGTTTATGTGGCTTGTTTTAATTCCTTAGGTGCAGCTATCTTCTTTGAATTCAAACACTACAAGCCTAAAAAAAGGTTTACCAGCACCAAGTGTTTTGCTTTCATGGAGATGGATGAAATTAAACCTGGGCCAATTGTAATAGAACTGTAAGTGGTGTGCATATAGAGTTAGTACTAATTTGATGGTGACTAGTATATATTTCTTCTAAATCCCCCATATCCAGTATTTAACCTTGGAAGAGTTCAGTTATCAAAGTGTTTTAAACAATCATCCTTCTGTTGTGATTACAGATACAAGAAACCCACTGACTTTAAAAGAAAGAAATTACAATTATTGACCAAGAAACCACTTTATCTTCATCTACATCAAACTTTGCACAAGGAATGATCCTGACATGATGAACCTGGAACTTCTGTGAATTTTACCACTCAGTAGAAACCATCATAGCTCTGTGTAGCGTATTCACCCTTCAACAGGCAGGAAGCAAGCCGTACCCAGACCAGTAGGCCAGAGGGAGTCCAGTGCAAAGCTGTACCACAGAATTCAAAGTCCAGCACATCACTGACATATAGGACTCCTTTGGATACAGGTTTATTGTAGATTTTGAAACATGTTTTTACTTTTCTATTAATTGTGCAATTAATAGTCTATTTTCTAATTTACCACTACTCCTACCCTGCTTCCTGGAACAATACTGTTGTGGGTAGGATGTGCTCATCTTCAGACTTAATACAGCAATAAGAATGTGCTAGAGTTTACACATCTGTTCACTTTTGCTCCAGTATGCTCTTTTGACTTAACTTCAAGCTTTGGGTTGATGTGGGTAGGGTAGCGTCAAACTGCTTTAAGAGGAATTGGACCAGTTCTGCGGCCTAAGAAGGTCTGTCTGGATGTTTATAGGCAGCTCCTCTGAAGTGGCCTAAATTCACCCTGATCTGATAGTTTTCCTGCTTAGAAAGTGTGCCTTGGCCAGATCAGTATCCCATATGGGAGTGTTCCCTAGGTTGTAGCTGTGATTGTTTCCAGATGACCAGATTGTTTTTCTGAAAATGAGCATATTTTTAGTCATGTTGATTAGCTGTTCTTCTACATCACATTGTTACTCTTTCTGATGATGATTCTAGGGTTAACATTGGAACCATCTCAAAGTAATTACAAATTTTTAGATGGGTTTACAATGTCTTCTAAACATGTAATCTAAAAATAATTGAGTCAGATGCTAACGAGATACTGCAGGCATAACTGCTGTTTTTCTGACAACTGATTGTGAAACCTTAAAGCCCGCATACCTCTTCTTATAGTGAGGAGTATGCAAAATCTGGAAAGATATTCTATTTTTTTTATATAGGTAGATAGGATCGCCATTTATTTCCTATTTAGATATACTGACATTCATCCATATGAAAATATGCAGGTCATTAGCTTACTATAATTTGACTATTTACTTTTGACTTAATGGGGCATAAATAAAACTTTCATAGTACACATGAGGTGGATATTTGATACACAGAACATTTGTGGTGGGCTTTCTGTGGGTTAGATGTAAAGCCCACATATTTTAATATTCACTATTTTAAATGAGCAATGCATGAGGGGAATGCAGTGTCAGTACCTGGCCTATTTTTAAACTAGTGTAATCACCCTAGTCATACCATTCAGTATGTTTGCTTTTTAAAATAAGTAACCACAATTAAGTTGTTTTAGCCCTTGCACTTCAAGAGATCTAGTCTTTACTTTCAGTTGTCTGTTAGGTCCATTCTATTTACTAGACGGATGTTAATAAAAACTGTGAGCCTGAACGAATTCTCGGCCAAATTTAGTCTTGTCTCTCATCTTGATTGGATTAATTCCAAATTCTAAAATGAGTCAGTCCACAATAGCTCTAAGGGATGAAGAATTTGCCTTACTTTATTGTTCACTCAGTTCCTAAGACTGTGAGTTGTCAAATCCCTAGACTGTAAGCTCTTCAAGGAGCAAGAAGCGCATTTTCTCCGTGTCATGTAATTTTTCTAAGGTGCTTGGCAGCACTCTGTACCCTGTGGAGTACTCAGTACCTTTTGTTTGATGTTGCTGACAAGACCTAAAAAACAATCCCTTAAAAAAAAACGATTAAAATGTAGCAAAACCGATGTATTATTTTTTCTTTTCTCATAAACCGTAAGATATGTATATCAAAGTGATAATTTATATGAAGCATCTGCTATCCTTCACATAAGTATGGTTTATATGAACTACAAATACCTTTCATCAACATTAAAGAAGCTTAAATTGAACACTGTGTGATTAGCTTAACTTTAATTCGGACTTGAATATAATGAGAAAATGAGTGATTGTCTTGCAGTTGACACAGAATATACTACATCCCACAAATTACTTACTTTCCAATGAAAAAAAATCAGCCATTGACGATGTCACTACAACTATAGCAGAAATGCCTTCAGGCTGAATATTGCTGCTTCATAAATAAGACAATTTTAGCAACTAAATCCAGACACAATTAGTTGGAGATGACTTCCGAAATAGATGAAACTTTAGAGATAGAAAAGTGATTTGACTGAGGGATGATACTCCCTATGCCATCTGCGTTTTGGCGCCCTGCTTTGGGGTTTGCTGCAGAAATGGTGCAATCAGATGGATGTGAGAGGAAGCAGTTATGAACTGGCTCACAACTTCTCAGAGAAGCTACACTGGAATCTCCACAGCTTGCCAGTTTCTCAATTATGTCAGATACAGAATAATCACCAAAAAAGGCTTTAGAGGGGAAAAATACTCTAATTTTGAATTTTAAAAATAGATTTACCTTTTCTACTTACCTTCCTAGATGGCATAATCTATACTTAAATGACATTTAAAATTAGAAATTTTATTAATTTCAGCATTGTTTTGTGTCCTAAAGAGACTGACAGGTAAATTCAAAAATTGTATTTGTGACTTAATCTTATTTTACATGGCTAAAAGTGGCCTATGCTCTTCTGTGGAGTTTTCCTCTTAATTTCTTCTATTCTTGATGTTAAATGGGAGGACATATAGATTGAATTCTCTTTTCCTGAAGAATTTATATATTCCTTATGAACTTTGACAGAGTTGCCTTCTTTCAAAGTCCTTATCTTTCTAAACTATCTATCTTCAGTTGTTTAGTATAAAGAGAAAATTGTTCCACACTGAAGCTTTTACTCCTTTTTACAAGATATTCTTAATCAATTAAATATCACAACAGTGACAAGACATACACTAGGTTTCAAAAATATTACATCATAGGACTTCAATGAATGGAAGAATATAACCTAGCAGCAAACAAAAGTATCAGCCTTTTATGATTTTAGTTTTAGTCTAGATCTTAAACTCCTTAAAAGGAGTGCTATTATTACTGTAATTAAAATGTCTGAAGTTAGTTCTTAGAAATGCTGTAGAGTATTTAAAGAAACATTGTTTTAAAGGCACAGTGTAGTAATGGATAAGACTTTAAGTATGCTGCAATTCCAGATGGTTAGTTACTGATTTTTAAATAAAAGCACCAATGTTTAAATATTAATTTTGGAATAACACCTGTCGCCCCCCTCTTCCTCCCTAAAAAAAAACTGATTTCAACCCTTGATTGCTGACCTAGGGCATGTTGTAAGCCTCATAGTCCTAAATCATTCTTTCTCATGGCATTATACTCTTCCAATCTTTTTATTATATTCCTCAAAAATCAGTGGCAAGGAATGGGAAAGACGAGACTGTACATTTTAAAATTTTTAAAGATTTCTGTACTTTTATGGCCATGACACATCATTTTCATTTTTCTGTTGTGTACCTTTTTTCTACAGGAATGGTAAAAGCAATAGAACATCAGGTCAAACAACTCTTGCTACTAATGTAAACTCACTCTCAGAAAACCATTCTAAATAGACAATGAGGATCATAAAGAAAGCATGTGAATGCTATACAAGTGGGAAATAAACTTCTTTGAAATGAAAAGACATCACTTGTAGAGTTCACAGGTGACGGGGTAGCAGCCGGAAGTGTGCCAACAGCCACCATCTTCAGTTCTGGGAGCCTGAGTGTACATGTTCCCCAAATCGCACAAGCCTCATTAACAGTCCAATGAATCAACAGACACTTGGGAAATATTAATAACAAATTTTTATGAGCTGTTACTACAAAGAACTTCAGCAAGAGGGGAGATGAAGTTTAGTGATCCTTTAGTAAACATTTTTTAGCGTAACAGTCTTTGTGACCAGATAGTTTAAAAAAAAAAAACGCTTATAAACACCATTGCTCCGTATTCAGCTGGTGTACACTAAAAATAGGATAATGGAAATACATGTTCTTAAAGCATTTCCACAGGAAATGTTCATATTTTTCATGACATTCTAAATCATTTAGCAATTACATATGCTACATTAGCTAAAACACAGGTATTCTTTATTGCACATTTCAAAGTTGTAAGGACGCTCTAGCTTAAAAGGTGTCTTATTTAGGGAAGAAATGACATTTCTGAATTGTTTGGCTCAAAAATGCACACTGCCAAGGCAGTGTAGTTCTAACAACAAACCTTTTAAAATAAACTTTTGGATTTTGAAGCCAATGAAATCTTTTACTGTAATGAATAATGCACAGTACACTTTCTCTCCAACAAAACGTCAGAGGTCATAGTTATGGGCTCTGTTTTAAAGCCTGTGAACAGTCCTGGCTAGTGCTCTGAGAGGCAGGAGGAGGATCATCTCTAGAGCCTGATGGCGGTAAGTCTCTTGCAGCAGGTGGTGGTGGGTAATCCTGGGGACCATGGGTTGGGGGTGGTAATCGGGCACCAGGAATAAAGTACTCTCTTGGGCCAAGTGGACCTAAAGGTCTAAATGGTGTGTGTCCAGATAAAAATTCCCGAGGGTGGAGAGGCAGGTCCCGTTTTCCTGGTGGAACGCCTGGTGCAAATTCTCTTAAGCCTAGTGGTGGACGCATACCAGGGCCTGGAAAACAAAAATTATTTCTAGTAAATTCCTAGGAACATATCTAAATTAAGATAATGCCAGGTATGTTAATACGGTCTGTCATCCTTTCTTTTTTTTTGGAGGTAGAGTCTTGCCTATCACCTGGACTGGAGTGTAGTGGAGTGACCATGGCTCACTGCAGCCTCAATCTCCTGGACACAATTGATCCTCCCACCTCAGACTCCTGAGTAGCTGGGACTACAGATGGATGCCACCACTCCCAGCTAATTTTTGTATTTTTTGTAGAGATGGCGGTTTCACCATGTTGCCCACACAGGTCTCAAACTCCTAGACTCAAGGGATCCACCCACCTCAGCCTCATCTAATGAATGGTGGGATTCATAAAGTGCTGGGATTACAAGCGTGAGCCACTGTGCCTGGCCTATCATCTTTATCTTAAAAAGAGATAGATTTGCACTCCACCATACCAAGAAGACAGACTAAATATGGCTTCATTGCAATAAAAATTTTGATAAATTCCATTAACTACTGTGTATCAGTTACAAATTTATGCAGTACACTTTGGGAGGCCGAGGCAGGCATATCACGAGGTCAGGAGATCAAGACCATCCTGGCGAACACGGTGAAACCCCGTCTCTACTAAAAATACAAAAAATTAGCCGGGTGTGGTGGCGGGCGCCTGTAGTCGCAGCTACTTGGGAGGCTGAGGCAGGAGAATGGCGTGAACCCAGGAGGCGGAGCTTGCAGTGAGCAGAGATCGTGCCACCACACTCGAGCCTGGGCAACAAGCGAGACTCCATCTCAAAAAAAAAAAAAAAAATTACGCAGTAGCTCAAGATGAAGCTAATAATGCCATAAAAATTAAGGTGCTTGCCCTGCTGGAAAAGGCCTTCCAGCTGCATCTAATTAAATTCAGCAGCATTCATTAGATAGCTGTTAAATTCTACCTTCTCTTTCTTATCTCCTTCCTTTGTATTCCCAAGGTGAGGATTGAGGGTTTATATCTTTCCCTAATATCCTGTGACCTACTGCTTATGCTTCCATTATGGGTGATTAGAAGCTTTATGTTGTAGAGTGTGTATATTTGTGACCTACAAGACATCTTAATTAGAGGATATATTTTATCTACCTTGCTATCCATTGCACAGCCTAGTACACAGCCACAAATGTTCAATAAACATGTGCTTAATATTTCTGGCTTTTTATGAATAGCCTCTTTCCTTGTTCTATTAGAGACAATTATTGCCCATCTAATCACAGGAGATTATGCAGCACCCTTTGTGTCCTAAGAAACTTGGGGAAAAGTTAACAATGTACTCAATCAGCTTCATCACTGCATTGCAAAGCCCTGCAATTGCAGTTGTATTAGCAAGGGACAGAGGGAGATGAATGTGCTTTACAAGTCAATCACTACTGTTCAGATCATCTTACCAAAGGGTGGAGGAAGTGGCCGAGGCCCGAAAGGTCCGCAGAGCTGAGGTGGTGGTCCATATCGAATGGGTGGTGGTATAGGGCCTCCCATAGGGGTGCTCATGAGAGGGACTCCTGAGAAAGGAGGGGGCCCTTTTGGAGCCATATTAACCTGCAGAGTAGAAGCAATTGAAGTTTTGAAATACTCTGGTATGACAGACAAAAGCACCAACACCAGTAAAAACTAAAACCCAATGAAGCAGGTATCAGGCATTTGTCCAAAGAGCAGAATTAGTGCAAAAAACTCTACCCCTCTCATTTGTTACCACTGATAGCTTAGAAAGGTTAAAAGTATGCCACAGGAGTGAACACTTGCTCTAATCGTACTATTGCTTACATCTGCAAATGGAAGGGAATGCACAGGTTATAAATGGTGGTCATTCCTGACTAATATAGAAGTTATGCCATTCATACGTCTATTTCTAAGGCAGTCACTCCCTCTGCACATCCCTCCCATCAGAGTAATTTCCATATTAAGGATGCAGAGAATGAATGGGAATGAAAAATCCATTCTCTACCATGTAATAGTTATTATTCAGAGTACCTTCTGTAGGCCTTACATATATTAACTCGAATTATCACATCTCTAAATCTCTAATAGGACCATCTTGTTCTAAATATGCAGGAACACAGGCACAGAGAGTATTAGATTTGCTGACGGTCACACAGCATGTAAGAGGCTGGCTGGAATTCAATGCCAGGTTTGACTCCAAGGCCACGTTCTTTCCACCTCTGCTTCTCCTGTCTCACAAAGCAGCCTCTACACTCTTTGAAGTCTCCTACTTCAAAGGGGTCTTGGATCTTATCCAAGCTGCCCTTGGATAAAAACATTTCTCAAGAGATGTGTATTCCTGGAGTCCTCTGCTGGAACTTGGAAGTATTTTCCAAGAGAAACAATGTTATGTACACAAATTACACAGGCACAGCTCTATCTACCTTCATTCACTAGTAATACTGTCTACTATGAGATACTGATTAATCATTTCCTATGGGAAAGTGGGTTGGAAACTCTCAATCATTAAACTTATTTTAATTTCAATGTAGAGAATCACGGTGAGGTATGATCAGAGCACTTACCAGCCATAACAGCTACACAAGTTACAAGAGAATATACTTATGTGAACACTGTTTAAGGACACTGCTGGGAACTGGCTCAATGGGTAATTATAGACTTTCACTATTCAGTATTTCACTTCCAGCAAACATTCTTCTGTTATCGATCTGTAATTTCAGATCATTCAAAATAGGGTTTGCCTAGTATACAATTGGAGGTATTCTTAAATACCACACTTCCAAATGAAGACATAGTAATGAATTACACAATTTACAATGAATTTACTTTGCCTAATAGCATTAAACACTGAAACACACAAGAGTGGGGACTTTTCACTTTTGTTTAAGTTAATCAGAGTTACAGCAGATGCTCTACACAGGTTAAATGTCTAACCAAACAGGAGAGAGGAGAAAAGGCCAATGAATCCATCAGGTTTCAGCATCACTCCCAAGTCAAGGATCAAAGTAAGATCAATATTGCCATGCAACTTAGAGCCCAGTTCAGTCCACACTTCTAAGTACTTACTGCTACTGGACGCTCAGCCAAAGATGTAATGCTGGGAACTGAGGGGACTTCAGGCTCTTGCAGAACAGTTTGCTTTTTTAAAAAATAAATGAGATAGTACAGGTAGAACACACAAATAGGAGATGAGGCAAAGACAGAGTTGTAGGAAAAGCTAAATGTCCTGAAATAACTAATTATTCAAAATGGGGGTATTTACCTTGCCTTCATCGATTACCCTGTTAGGGGAAGAGCCTCTTGAGCTGCTGTTCATCATGGCAGCTGTACCAGATCCTGGATCTGTTAAAGACCAGAGAACTGATTTAGACTTATTCCGACTTGTGTACTCTGTGAGAAGGATTAAAAAAAAAAAAAAAAAAAAAAATTCCTCTGCTCACTTCCTGCATAGTTTTAGACTCTTTGAACACTCTTGCTCCCTTACCAGAAGGAGAGGGTTTCCCAGATGCCTCAGCTGACCATCGAGGATGAGGTAGAGGCCCGTCCACTGATCCTTGAGAAAGAAATAACAGAGCCCTTATATGTATTTTTTGGAAGAAATAATCAATTGTGGACAGGTCAGGGTTCAAGTCTATCTGGAAAGCAATATTAAAAATGGGTCTCCCAATCCTTATGAAGGGAAATCACTTACAATTTATGCACGGACTTAAAGAATTAAAATAAAAACTGCCTTGCACTGAAAGAACAATAAATCCTGCACATTAATGGCTCTGGTTCTACACTTCAAGCTACAGACTTCCATGTATTGTATTCTACATGGTGATTTTTGTTCAGTGTATATGTAATCTGACTTCTGTATCTTACCGAGTATTATAGACATATTTAGGATTCAAAATAGACTTAACAGCGTTTCATACTATAGTAATGAGAAGTGGAAACATGTATGCCGCATAAACTATCAAGTTATTAAGGCTACTTTATAATACAGTTGACTCTTGAACAATGCAGGGGTTAAGTGTGCTGATCCCCTGCGCAGTCAAAAATCCACGTGTAACTTTTGACTCCCCAAAACCTACCTACTAATAAATAGCCTACTATTGACCAGAAGCCTTACCAATAACATAAACAGTTAATACATATTCTGTATATATATTGTATACTGTATTCTTACTTTAATAAAGCAAGCTAAAGAAAATGTTATTGAAATCATAAGAGGAAATGTATTTATAGCACTGTATTGTATTTGTACTGTACATGTACATGGTCTGTTTACAAGATGAACCGTCTGACTGAAATGACTGATAACTGCTACTGCACACTCCAATCTATGGTATATATCAAAGCAATTCAACTTTCTCTAGTAGTGTCATGACTCTGCTTCTGGAGAATACTTCCAGCATCACTAGTGGCATTTTATATGGGTCCCATGGTGTTATTCAAGGTTTATGGTATTGCACTAAACGTGAAAAATACACAAGAACCATGAGAGATTATGTTTACTGTGATACACAATTTACTGGAAAGATGAACTGCCCACATGCAGATTAACATCACATGGTGTTTTAAGTGGATACTCACAACACTTGAGCTCACTGTAGTAGCAACAGGAGGTGGTTATGAAATTATTACAGTAGTACAGTATGTACTACAGCTAATCTTACGCATTTATGATTTACAACTGCATCTTTACATGTGTTTATTTTTCCCAATTGTGAATGGTATCAGGTACATCTGTGCTTGTGCAAGTTTTGATAAATTTTAACTTTTAAAAATAGATCTTTGTATATTTTACAATAGTATATGATAAAATAGACTAGTATTTACATATATTTTATGCATTCACAACATATATAAATTTTTCTTAAATTTTTTTATATTTCTAGGCAATGTGGTTCATCTGCAAGTTCTTTCAAATTATTGCAAAGCTCCAAAAAATTTCCCAAGATATTTTTTGAAAAAAATCTGCATAGAAGTGGACCTGCACAGATCAAACTTGTGTTGTTGAAGTGTCAGCTGTATTTGGGAGAGGAATCCCACAGAACTTTAATTGAAAGATAAAAGCTTATACTTCAGAGTAAAAAACTAAGAAACAAAACAATAAAGGAAAGTAATAAATGCCTTCTGTTCTAAAGCAAAATCTTTCAGTTGAATACTTGCAGTTGAATCCACCAAGACAAAGTAAGAAATTTTCTTTTCTATACTGGACAGACCCGAATTCTAAAGTGTTTGCATTAGAATTCTCAAATAAAAGGGAAAAAACCACCCAAAAGAGTATTGCAAGGAAACACGTGAATGCTCACCAAATTCACTTCTAGGCATATCTCTTCGACTGAGTGTAGCAGAGAGAGGTCTCACGGGTGGCTCCACTGTCAATGGAGGGGAGCATTCTCCACCACTCACAGGGGATGGGCCAAAAGAGCCATTCTGGCTCAGAGGACCTAAAGATGACAGCGTCGTGTTAACATTTTAAGACAGACTTTTTTTCTTTACTCAGTTCTTGGGATTATTCCTAGGGTACCATACCATTACACACAGAAACAAAAAGTCACGTATATACATTTTACATCAAAAAACAGATTGCTGCCCTTTACAAGGTGCTCCCTTACCTCTCCGTGGAGGGTTTTGTGTATTTGGTCTTCCTGGCATTGGTTTTACAATCACAGGTTCTTCTTGCAGCATTGCCATCTTTTGTGTTAATTCTAATAATCTTGAATATAGAGAAAGAATATTTAAGAAAGACTTAAATGTGAAACAGAAACCAATTTCTTAAGACATCACACACTGAAAATACAGGCATCAAAATCACATACTTGTGTCTCAAGTTGGCAGCTTCCCTTTTCTCTTCAGCTATAGCTCTTTCTGCAGCACGAGCTTTGAGCTATTGAAGAAAAATATCCAAATTCAGCTGTGGGAGACTATGCACAAAATAAGGTAAAGAAAAAACAAATCTTACCCAGTTTTCATGAGCTTTCTTCTCATGGGTAGCGATCTGAAAAAGATAATACATCACAAAATATGCTTACAGATTCATTATAATAGCCTGTAGTAGTTATCAAAGAATTCCAGGCACTATATAGTAGGGCACTAGAATTATTACCTGGTTTTTAAATGACCGCTCTGTCTTCTGTAATTCATCCTCCATTTCTTCAATTCTCCGCCTAAGAATTGCACTTGGTTTTATCATTTAAAGCACAACCAAATGAAAACCCAAACCATCTTACTATGTTAACCTTTACCCTAACAACTGTACCCTAATACAGCTTATCCAGAAATATAAAGCATATTTTACATGGTTGGTTATAACAAAAGTACAATATGATGAAAACTAATGATACATAATTTCCTTTAATAGCTGGAGATTCTGAGTTGATAAATTAAAATTTCTTTAACTGTTCCTAAATATGTTCTCAAATAATCCTATTATTAATATCTTCCACTATAAACCTGTTTTCATCCTTTAATTATATTATAAAAAAATTTCCCAAAGTTAGGACTACTGGGTCTATCAAATGGCAAAATCACTTTAATGGCTTTTGACACATACAACAAACTGCCCCCACGCCCCCCCGACCCCCAGAACTGTTTGCATAAATCAAGTTCCCTTACAGTTTTGCCAACACTGGCTATTTGTTAATATTTTTCCATTTGTTAACTTAAAATACAGTTTTTCTTTTTTGTGAACTGATGTATTCATGTCCTCTAACCATTTATTTGTGCTTTGGTGCTAATAAAAAAAGTCAACACTAGTTTCATTAGCCACTGATACCCTCTTTAGAAGGTGAACTTACTTGTAAGTTTTTACTTCCTCTGCAGCCGAAACTGCCTTTTCATCTGCAGCTGACAGCCTGTGCTCTCTTTCTTGTCGTTCATACTCTTCTTGACTCAGTTTCCTAAGATAAAACTGGTTGTCAGTGGAAGTGTTTCTCTTTTCCTCCTGGCATTCTGTCTGAATACTCTAATAAAATCTCACTTCCTATCCTATTCTTAAAAACGCATAGATTATACAAAGTCATAGGAAGGAACTCAAACTGTTCTTCAGGATAAAAATCCAACTATGGCCTGTTGATACATCACCTGCATTTTCTAATGTCTCATAATTTTCTCCTCATTAGTAAATAATACAAATGTAAAAAAGCACTATGTGTCCCATGGGAAAGACTGTTGTGTTGAAATGATGAATGCGCACTTTTCTTCAATGTAGAAAGCCAGGACTGATCAATCTAACACAGTTAAGCTTATTAGGATAATGCAGGAGATAATTACTTCTCTTATTTCTAGCCATGGAAAGACCACTAATTAATTTTCTTATGGGCTGTTTCTCAATCCAAGAATGGTACCACGATAAAGACAGCCAATGAAAGCTTTTTAGAACATGTCCTTAACTGTGCAATTAACCCCAGAACATTTTCACACTACAGACATGGAGCTCTCCTACCTATTTCAATGGAATCATGATTAAGCAGAGAGACAAATCTGAGTATCGGCAATGTCTGTTGAACAGAAAAAGAATCCAAACTGTCCCGTAATCAGGGTGCTATGTACTGGAAACTGGTTTTAACCTGACAACCTTCAAGCTCAAGAGGTCAGCCAACTATAACACAGATTGTAAAGGCAGCAACGTTTAATGGTTTAAAAGTGCTACCTGTAGTTACCCTTGTATTTCTTTACTTATAGTTCTGATGCAAAAGGTACTTAAAAATTTTCTACAAATTGGAAACAAAAATAGAGGAGCTATAGTAAAATAGTAAAAAGGGTTATTAACACTAAAGAGAAAGAAGTGTATGTACTCTTTTACAACTGCTCATTCAATACTTCAGCAAATATTTCATGAGTGGCTATAATATACTAGTTACCTTGTAAGAGGCTAAGATAAAGGCATGGGTATGGTAAGTACCACCTCTGCACTAAAGGGGCTCACAGTTGAATGTGCAAAAGGTGCATGTAAGAACAGAACAATCCCTCTCTGACTCTGGCTTAGGAAGGGATGTGGAAAAAACAAGTCTTAAAGAAAGATTCAAGATAATTTTGTTTCCAATAATGGATGAGTTAGTCTGCAAACACTGAAAATAAGAACATATGGACAAAAATATAAAGAATGTGCTCGAAGGCATCAGAAAGCTAATAAGGCAGTGAAGAAAATCCAGTAGGAAAAAACACAGAATTATAAGTAAGCCTGGCATCTTAAGCCATTTTCCCCCAGGTTCATCCGTGCATTGAAGACAATGCAGACATATTAAGAAGGTTGAAAAGAACTTTCAACAGATCCCTGGGTTCAGAGAAACAAGAAGTGGAGTTCAGGACTGCCAATGAGAAGGACCCCTAGTAAAAGCCCTAGGCTTTGGGTTGAGACCAGAAAAGACCTGCACACTTGGAGTACTGAACAGGCAATAAAAACAATGTCCTTTAAAGGGACTAAGCCGTTTTTGAATGATTTTAATTGCTAACTGGAATAAAGTAATGACCACCCACTAGAGGTAATCTCATATATTTTCTGTAGGACGATAACATCATCTTAGACCTCAAATTTCCCCGACAGTTCACCACTCCATCAAAACCAACCAGGTATTCCACAAGACAAGACAATGCGATCACAATCTAAAAGACCAGAGAAACACACTCATAAGGGATCCACATAATAGGATTACCACATAGATTTTTTTTTTTTTTTTTTTTTGAGATGGAGTCTTGCTCTGTCGCCCAGGCTGGAGTGCAGTGGCACAATCTTGGCTCACTGCAAGCTCCACCTCCCGGGTTCATGCCATTCTCCTGCCTCAGCCTCCCGTGTGGCTGGGACTACAGGAGCCCACCACCGCACCCGGCTAATTTTTTGTATTTTTAATAGAGATGGGGTTTCACCATGTTAGCCAGGATGGTCTCGATCTCCTGACCTCGTGATCCACCCATCTCGGCCTCCCAAAGTGCTGGAATTACAGGCGTGAGCCACCGCGCCTGGCCTTACCACATAGATTTTAAAACAATTGTGCCAACATATTGAAGGAAGTATAAGTCAAGATTACACATTTCA
This sequence comes from Theropithecus gelada, assembly GCF_003255815.1. Classification (NCBI taxonomy): domain Eukaryota; kingdom Metazoa; phylum Chordata; class Mammalia; order Primates; family Cercopithecidae; genus Theropithecus; species Theropithecus gelada. The sequence continues at coordinate 142,870,791 of NC_037668.1, forward strand.
GCAGAGGATTAGAAACTATAAAAGTGAAAAATAGTGAAATCAAAAAGAACTCAATGATTTTAGCAGATTAGACAACTGAGGTGAGATTTTAGCACATTGGAAGATAGGTCAGAAGAAAACAACCAGAATGAAGCAAATTCAGAATGTAGGAGGCACTGGGTGAGGGGTAGGAGTGGGAGAGCCTAGTATGTTTAATTGGATTCTCAGGATAAGTGAGAATGAGATAGAATTAATATGTGAAAAAAGAGTCCCCAAATTCAAGAGATGTTTATAACCTCAAGCAGTATAAATGCAAAAGAAAATGCAGGGGGGTAGCGGTGGAGGGGTGATGACAAAATCCTACATGTAGGCACTTCCCAAGAAAACTGCTGAAAAACCAAAAAGAGAAATGACTAAAGGCAGCTAGGGCAGGCATAATACATTTGAAAAAAGAGAAAAGAGAAAATAAGAATGATAATAGATTCCTCAAAGAAATTTTAAAACCAGAAGATAATTGGTTATCTTTAAAGCGCTAAAATTAAACAACTATCAAAATTCCATAACCAGCAGAAAGACCCTTTTAAAACAGAGTCAAAATAAAGACATTTCCACACAAAAGTAAACTCACTGAACCTGCATTAAAGTATATTCTTCAAGTAGAATGAACGTGATCCCAAATGGAAGACTGAAGATGTAGGAAAATGAAGGATGACAGGAACTATAAATAGGTGTGTAAATTGAGTATCAGCAGGTTAGCACTGTAAAAGACAAAACATTTTGTGGAGTTTGAGCTACACAGACCATTAAAATACATGACCACAATAACATCTAAGTCAGGAGGAAGTTAAAGCACAGAAAGAGGTAACTCCTCTATTAAGAAAGAGGTAACTATACTATATCAGACTTATTTTAATAAGTCCAGGATACATGCCGTGGCCTTTAACAAGAGGACAAGTAGAACAACTTGTAACCACCAAGCTTAAATAGAGAAGAGCAGAATCATTTAAAATACTCTAACAATTCAAAAAAATGAAAAAAGGAACACAGAACAAGCCATCAAATAGAGAGCAGATACCAATATGTAGATTTAAACTCAAACATATATTTACAAATTACATTTAAGAAGCAAATGAGTACTCAGTCTCTATGGCTACCTATTTATTTATGCTACAACTCACTCCAAAAAGACTTTTAGGAGCATAAACATTTGAGTAGGTAGGAGACTGCCAGGGAGAAACAATAAAGGACATTTTTACTACAGAGAAAACAACATACATGAAGACAAAGAGGTTTAGAGTGGCATGGAGGAACAGTTCAGAGTCTGCAGTTCAAGAAGCATCAGAAGAAACGACAGGAAATGCACCTGGAGAGGCAGCTCAGGACTAGCTGAGGGGAAAGTGGCCTCTACCTGTTAAGGAGTCTGGAATTCACCCTGAAGGGAATGGAGCATCCTTGACAGATTTTAAGCACATAATGACATGGACAGACTTGTATTTTAAAAAGTTCACTCTAGCAACTATATAGACAATCGGAACTGGGAAGAAGCTGTATAAGAAAGAGTGGAGATGGGGGGCCGAGCGCGGTGGCTCACGCCTGTAATCCTAGCACTTTGGGAGGCTAAAGCGGGCAGATCACGAGGTCAGGAGATCGAGATCATCCTGGCTAACATGGGTGAAACCCCATGTCTACTAAAAATACAAAAAAAATTAGCTGGGCGTGGTGACAGGCGCCTGTAGTCCCAGCTACTTGGAAGGCTGAGGCAAGAGAATGGCATGAATCTGGGAGACGGAGCTTGCAGTGAGCCGAGACTGTGCCACTGCACTCCAGCCTGGGTGACACAGTGAGACTCCGTCAGAAAGAAAACAAGGAAAGGACAGGACAGGACAAGACAGGACAGGACAGGACAGGACAGGACAGGACAGGAAAGGAAAGGAAAGACTGGAGATACGTGATTAGCTAGGGACTGGCATAAAAGATGACAAGGGCCTGAACTAACACAGTGACTTTAGGGGTAGACAGCAGAGTACAAACCAGACAAGGAGACTGAATGAATGTCGGGGAAGTTGAGTAAAATACTGCCACATCAATGGGTTAACTGTATAATGAAGAAAAACAGTTGCCATTTAAGTAATTCACATTACTATTGGAGGCAGAGAAGTGTTTGTTTTTAAAAAGTAATGAAATGGGGAATGTCTCTCTGAAGCAGAACAGGCATTTAGAGCTGGCCTGAACAAAACCTGGAAAATCTAAACTGGCTGCTTGGTGAGCAAAGAATTAGAAAAAACATTAATGGCATAGTTTCAATATTTAATGGCATACAGCAGTAGCAGTCTAAGCATTTTAAAAAGTTAAATTTGCTTAGCAAGAGAGGCCTTCTCACACACTGCCATATACACCAAAGAATAAAATATAAGAGCAAACACAAATAGCAACTGCCACAGATAACCTATTTTTAGAGAATTCAGATGTTTTTGTGGAGAAAAAACTTGAACTATAAAAATACAGCTTTCAAAAGGTGCCTCGCTCGAAATTTGAGACATGTATTTCAGAAGATTAATATCTAAATATACACGCCAAATAGTTTTATATTCAAAACTCCTAGTATCTTTGCCACAATTATATTTAGTTTGAACATTTGAATGTGAAGTCCAAAACTAAATGTATCTGCAATAAGTAAATTTTCCTTTTTTGAAGTTTTTATTCTACTAAAACACATGTCATACAAAATCACTCAGACTTTTTAAAGGAAATTACATAATTGACCACAAAGAAAGGAAAGTGAAACAAGTGGTGGAGCCACAGACAAGGCATGGCTAGATCTTCCAAAGAGAAGCACTCCACAGCAGCACCTGTCGGCACCAGCACACTGCTCCCCCTTCAGCGAGCTACAGGCAACAGTTTCTGACTACTGGTTAGAAAGGAAAGAAAAATGCAGCTTATGAGAAACAAAGCAGAAAGAAAGAAAGACAAATTTATACTAATTACAGATGTAAAAAAGTATAAATAATCCTAAAAAATGATAACAGTATCTATATTAGTTACACATTTATTTAGTCACATGACAATACAGTTCACAGGAAATGATGACAGTCTTACTTTTGCAAAGCCATCTCCTTCTGCTGATAGAGTTCATTCAGAATCTCCACTTTCTGCCTCAGGGTTTTGCATTCATCTTCCAGTCCAGCTTTGGCAGCTTGTAGTGAGTTGCGGTCATCTTCCAATTTCTTTATCTGGTCTGTAAAGGATAAAACATTGGAGTTTATTTATTTATTTATTTATTTTTTTTGAGATGGAGTCTCACTCTGTCACCCAGGCTGGAGTGCAGTGGCCGGATCTCAGCTCACTGCAAGCTCCGCCTCCCGGGTTTATGCCATTCTCCTGCCTCAGCCTCCCGAGTAGCTGGGACTACAGGTGCCTGTCACCTCGCCCGGCTAGTTTTTTGTATTTTTTAGTACAGACGGGGTTTCACCGGGTTAGCCAGGATGGTCTCGATCTCCTGACCTCGTGATCCGCCCGTCTCGGCCTCCCAAAGTGCTGGGATTACAGGCTTGAGCCACCGCGCCCGGCCTAAACATTAGAGTTTTATGTGTGTGCACAAGAACTTGAGAACTTGGTTGGGGGCTGGTGCTGAGAGAAATGAGACAAATGAAAGCAGGAAGCCGCTCTTTATCTTTCTAATGCAATTTTGTATCTTTCCAAGATATAGCAATTTCTTCTCAAGAAGCAACCTACCTTCCAGGTTACATTTAGTGGACACGGAGGCTCTTAGTTTAAGTTGTAAAAGTTTTAGATCCTCTTCAACTACCGATATTGCAGTCTGTGTCTAAAAATTGCAGAAGAGAGAAGTATTCATAAAAGTGAGGCATAGTAAAAGCATTCACAGGTAATTATGGGACTCTAAAAAGGACTATACCCGAGAGACATCCATCATCTGCTTAATCTGATTTTTCATCTTCTCATTCTGGTCACCTAAAAAACAAAAGGATTTCTTTCATTGCTTTTTCTTCCTTTGCTTTTTAAATCCATACTTTCTTTATTTACCCAAAACCAAACAATTGTCATGTTCAAACATTTAAAGAACAAACAAAAACAGAACAGGGTTAGACTGACTTTTAAGAGAACTGCAAACTTAAGACTGAAAAAGTGAATTCCCATTTGTACATAAACATGTTATACATGCCACTCTTGAGCAAGAAGAAACATGTGAGATAAAGCTCTTTCTTCTCTCTCATATCTACCTCCATCTGGGCTTAGTGTCTTATTCAGAAACATTCCCTCCTATTCTCCTCCAGAAACTGCTACCAGGTGTGGTTTAAACACCCACTACACAAGCAATATCCAACTTGAGACAGGGCATCTAGAAACACTGTCCTCATCAGTAAACACTGCTACCCTATAGCCTCCACTCTCATGGCCTTAGTTTATGGATCCAACCACCTCGGCACTCTCAAAACCAGTTGTGGTTTTCTTTCATGGCCTTAGTCAGTTTATGCCTCCAACCACCTCAGTACTCTTAAAAACAGTTGTGGGCCTTAAAACCACACAGCTACTGAGATGACAAGTTTTAAAATGTTATCTTCATGAAACTGAGAAACAAGTTTCTACTACTGTATGTGTTCAATACTTAGAGGTGTAAGACATGACCAGTGCAGCTCCCATGCACCCTTCTAGTCTCAATGTAAAAACAAAGTCAGTGTTCACTGCATGTTTATTGCTACACCACACCCTAGCAATCCACCTCTGCGCAATGCAAGCAGACATACATTCAAATCCAATATGTGTTTACAACTCGAAAGCTTAAGAGGAAATTCAGCCAGGTGAAAAGTAGCACTGGTGCACTTAAAGACAGGAAGGCAAAACAGGTCCATCCTCCTTGGGACTGATCTTACCTCCCACTTCTCCATTTGCTAATTCATCTGAATCATTTTCACCTTTATTTTGACCCTCAGATTCAGATTCACACTCTAACCGATTCAACTGTGTAATGCAATTAGTCAAAGCCTAGAAAAGAAGTAAAAGGGCATTAAGAGTCTTTCCATTTAATTCTACAGATTTCATGATAATTCACAAGAATTAAGCTTGTATTCATGAGAACGTACTTACATTAATATTATCATCCTTGTGAGTAAGAGCTACTTCCAAATCTTTTTGAGACTTCTCAAATGATTTGATTTGCTCACTGAGCTCAGCATGTAATTTACTCCAGTCTTCGATTTCCTGCTGCAACTGAAAAGTTAAAACACAAGATTCCCATAGGTTAGGGCTTTTGTACTGGAGACATTAGGACCAAGTGAATGAGACAGGGAAATAAGGAGCCATGCCTCTCCTTGGCCTATCACTATGTGCTAAGACCTTAGTTAAGCGGGAGGAGAGAGTGGTCCCAACCCTCAGAGCTACAGTGAGAACATCAGAGCTGTCAAGGAAATTGGATCTCGTTTATTGCATCCTTCAGAAAATGGTAGCCAATTCAAATAATTCACTTCCAGAAGGAACAGAAGGGCTCATCCTGCTATCTCCCAAGTCCAGACTCCTGCTCATGTAACCTTCCCTTGGCTAGTGAAGCAGTAACTACTCAAAGGAGGGTTATAAAATATCTAACTCTTAGGTCTAAAAAGCCAATCTATTACCCACTGGAGGCTACTCAAGTTAAACAGCAATTGGTGTTTGACAAAACAAGACTACACACTCTGATAGCCAAAATAAATTGTACAGAACAGAAAATCCAGAACAGATAGAGAATGTATACCTACACTCAATTTTGGAAGCATACTTTAAACTTTGCATATCTAAGAACAGAATCCTGCACATATATTACCTTAAAAATAGATCTGAGAAAAGGCATTCATGAGGTATGATACTGGGTTCTCTATTTTACATGACCTAGGACACGCACTTTCCTTTACCTGCTCTTTTTTCTTCTTAAGCCTAGCATTTTCTTCTTGAACCCGATGGCATTCAGACTTCACCTTCTCTTCACTAAGCTTAGCTTCATTAAGCGCAATCTGAACCTAATGCAAAACACTCCTATTAGTGAATTAATTCCAAAGAAAATTTAAAAAAGTTACTTTCCCAGCCCAACATCATGTAGTTTTCATTTTTTGCACAGTTTAGCACACATCAAACTTTTGCTCTGCAATCAAACTATAATATAGTATTAATATCCTGCAGGAATTATAGTCAGCTTTACCTCCGAAAATTCTGAGGCATTCATTGAAATAGCATCCTTTAACTTCTCTATAGATTTCTTGTTTTCTGATATCTGCCATGTAAAAACAGAACACAAAATGCATATTAGGATTTCAGTAGAAACACTGGGATATGTACTGAAAAGAAGAAACATCAACAAAGTATGTCCTAGAGCCATCCCCTATGTTTCAGGTAAAAGCAGGTGTTTCAGTTTTGCCCTAGGGAAAAATCAAGAACTTAAAGAGGTAAGGGAAAATAATCAAAGGCATAAATATTTCATGGCATACACAGCCTTCCTGGTTAGAATAAAATGTGGTAGATGACCAGACTAAAAGGTGAAAGAAGAGAAACTGAAAAAACTTTTAAGTAAACCAGTTCAAATCAATGTGACTTTTTTTTTCTTGTAGCAAGAGAAAAAAAATCCCCAAGGTACTTTAAAAATGCTCTTGCCTAAATTAAAAATGGTAGGACTGGAGTGAAAATAGACAGATCACCCATACAGAAGAATTCTAGATAATTTATGAAGATTCTGGCTCCTCAAGGGGACAGAGCATAACCCTTTTTCACTGTGGGCTGTGTTAGTAACTTCCTTCCAAAGGATACAATAATGCAAAAAGTTTTAAAAAAAAAAAAGATAATTTTACAGTGAAGAAATGTGGCAATACTACCTCAGTGAGGTCATCAAGATTAATAGGGTGTGGGATTTATGGGTACGCTCTCTACTATCTTTGCAACTTTTAGGTCATTCTAAAACTATTCTATTAATAAAGTAAAATGTTTACAGCAAAAAAAAAAAAAAAAACTTTGCAAAACAAAACAAAACAAAACACAAGGACTGTTGTTTCCTAGTTGTTCCACATGTTTCAGAGGACAGAGCCAAGCAATATGATAATTACCTAGGGTTGAAAACCAAAATACTTCCTAGGCCCATAAGAATAACTTCTTGTGTAAGTACTTAAAATTCCACAAAAATGGACAGAAGTAGGTTCAACTTCCCTGACTCGCACTCTTACTTCACGTAACAGCAAGGAAAATAAAGAGTTCAACTCAATCTACAAAAAGTTCAAAACCCAAATTGTTAGTAACACTTAGCAGCAAAACTCTTACCAAGTCCTGATTCTTGACATTCTGTTCTCTCTCTGACTCTAACATAACACGAAGATTTTTAGCTGCGTCACCCAGAATTTCATTATTTTTTTCAAGTGTCTTGATTTTATCCTACAAAAAAGATATTAAGGTTAGTTATAGTCATTACTTATACTTTTGTTTTAAAATGTAATCCTCAAAATAAGTTTTTACCTTAAATTTAATTGCTTCATCAGAGAGAATCATATTTTGTTTCCTGGTTTCCTGAACATGTTTCTTTGATTCCTTGATCTACATAAAATAAAGCATTCAGAATCCAGAAATATAAAGTATAGTGCTACCAGAACTCAATTTCAAGTGACTGACCTCTTACAGAGGAAAACAGTACTTTACACATATGACTGCTTAAGATCTGGATGGTTTATAGGAATTAATGGCATAATAAATATTATTTTAAAATACCATAGTAACTGAACTATAAGATAGGTGAAAATAATTCAAGCTGGGGCCATGGGAAAAAAAAACAAAAGAATAACTATACCTTCTGTTCATAATTTGACAATTTTTGTACAAGTTCTGTATTTTCTTTCATGATAATCTTCAACTTCTCAGAAATTTGCTGTTCCGTGACTGAAAAAAGAAAAAAATAATGAGGTTAATTATGATCACTAAATGAAACTGAATTACCCAATGGATCAGCAGCAAAGACATGTTATCTGGCACTATCAGGAAAAAGAACTTAGCATAACTATTATGGTTTTAAAAAGTGATATGGTTTGGTCTGTGTCTCCACCAAATCTCCTGTCAAATTATAGCCCCCAGTGTCCCCAGTGTTCAGGTGGGGCCTGGTGGAAGGTGATTGGATCACAGGGGTAGATTTCTCACAAGTGGTTTATCACCATCCCTGTGGTGCTGTTCTATGATGGTGACTGAGTTCTTGTGGAATCTGGTTGTTTAAAAGTATGCAGCAACTCCCCGCTAACTCTCTCTCGCTCCTGCTCCCACCATGTAAGAAGGCCTGCTCTCGCTTTGCCTTCTGCTATGAGTAAAAGCTCCCTGAGGCCTCCTCAGAAGCAGATGCCGCTATACTTCCTATAGCCTGCAGAAACATGAGCTAATTAAACTTCTTACAAACTACCCAGTTTCAGGTATTTCTTTTTTTGAGATAGGGTCTTGCTCTGTTGCCCAGGCTGGAGTTCAGTGGTACAATCTCAGCTCACTGCAAACTCCACCTCCCAAGCCCAAGCAATCCTCCTGCCTCCGCCTCCTGAGTAGCTGGGACTACAGGTGTGTGTCACCACACCCAGCTAACTTTTGTATTTTTTTTTAATAGAGACGGGGTTTCTCCATGTTGCCCAGGCTGGTCTCGAACTCCTGAGCTCAAGCAATCCTCCTGCTTTGGCCTCCCAAAGTGTTGGGATTACAGGCGTGAACCACCACACCTGGCCTTGGGTATTTCTTTATAGCAGTGTGAAAACAGATTAATACAAAAACCAATCTGCTAACAAGAATAAGGATGTAAAAATACTGTTACAATTTAAGAAAAATATAGTAAGAACCTTTATTTCAATGAGAGTCTAATTTATTTCCAAGATAGGAAATACAGTAAAATGTTATAGCTCAGTATTCCTCCCTGCATGAAGCATCTTTCTTCTCAGAAAATGGCATCACTTCAAATATGTCATTTGCAAAGAGAAATAAAAAACGCAGTCATGCTGATTTACATTTCTAGTCCTCAAATTATCTACTTAAATAAATATTTAATGTACTGACTAAATCATTAGCAAAGGAACACTGGTCACATGGAATAAATTGGTACTACATCAACATTTAAGGTCAATCTGCCTCAAATTAATTATCTTCTCCCTACTCCTGCAATTTGTTCCTCTTCATCTCCTATCTCAGTTGGTAGCATCACCATTTCCTCTATCATCCAACCTGGCAACCTAGGAATAGTAAAGTTTTCAGAAGCTATAAGTCAGTCAGACATCAGAAGTCACTAAAACTACTTATATATAAAACCCATATCAAACAACAATACAGAGGGAATAGTACAAAATAAGCCAAAAGATTTACCTTGATATACTCTACTCTTCACCTAGAAAAGAAAAATAAAATTAAATTTGATGTCAAACATTTTATTAATACATGTACATAGTTTCTAATACAACTGGCAGAATTGTAACCAAATGAGAATTTAATAATAGTTTGGTTTAGCATGAATCCACAAGATGAAAAAAATTTAAAAAGGTTAAAAAGCATTTCAAACGTAACCAGTAGTGATATGCTGTAGTCTGACAGATACAGCACTAAGGTAAATATCTTACTCTGCGGCTAAAGAGATGTTTATATATCTAAATGAGCACCAGTTTTATGAAATAAGCACTTAGCCTGAATAACAGAAATGGCTAATATTTTTGTAATAAATATATCAACATTTTATTTATTCATTTTATTTATTTGACAACTCCAAATAGCCAGAATGAAATCTAAAAACAATGACTACTCAAAAAGACTCTGAGGAAACAAAATTAAAGGTATGATCTTCGTACTAAGACACACACTTCTTTTGCTCACCAGAAAACATCTCAGAAATCCTATTCAAAATTGACTACTGGCTGAATTTAAAAATAATTCTATTAATACTAAACTAGATCATTTGATTTTCTTAGACCACTAAAAACAGTGCTCATAAACCTGACAGGGAAGGGAAGACTGCTAGAGGAAAATGCATAAGCAACAAGAGAAATGACAACTATCATCTTCCTGAAAGGGCAAAACCCAAATCATCCCCTAAAGACAGCACTAAATTATAGGACAAAAAAATCTAAGTAGTAACTAATTTTTTAAAAAGAATATTACTAAATTTCTTTGCAACCCAGAACATATTTTCCCTTTCAAATATTATGTTGATGAGATGCTAACACCAGTCCACAAATCATCCATAATCTCAGCAAATATACTGTTTACATAATATACTATATTACTGTATACAGTAATTAATATACTGCATACCTAATAATTACAGTATTTAAATCTCACTTATAATACCGTTGTTATAGGAATATGCATTCAGAAAATTCCAACATGGAAAGAAATTACTATCTCTCTAATGTCACGGCCTTGCTAATGAGAGTTAACTTTCTCTGCTCCATTTCACCCAAACTAATAGGCAAGTAGAGACCAAGGTTCCAAAAGTCAAGTGCTAAGGAACGACAGTTAGGACACAGAGCCTATACAACTTTCTAAAAAATGAAAATGGCGTCAGAATTTTTTTTATTAACAAATAGGAGAAACGAGAGGGAAATGTAAAATGTTTTCACCTTTTCCCCTTCCATTTACCCTTTGATTCTCCCTTTTTATCTGAGAAAAAGCATCACGAGGTTAGAGAAGGCCTCACAGGAGAAAAGACCCTTCTTTTTAAGTAATTTTACAATCAATTGTGAAAGCAGAGAAAATTTATTAATGATGATATATGTGATATAATTATGAAATCAGAAAAACAGTACTCAGTTTTAGAAAGATTGGCACACAATAATTTTGGCCATTTTAACTGTGAAGTTTCAATAGGAAGCTTTTCATCTGCAAAGTTCATTTACACAACATAATCTTCTCCCAATTATGTTAAATAACTATGAAGCCGAATGCTACATAGTATAATCATAAGTATGTACAAGTATGAGTATACACACTTATACATACATATGTTTAAGTCTGAAAGACAAATTCTGCACAGAAGATAAAAAAATTAATGGTGTGTCTTTACACAGGATATAATTTGTATTTCCAATAAAAAGATATTTTCTGAGTAAAACAGTACATGATCAAATCAGAAAATCTGGGAAATACACATTTTTTAAAAACTGAAAACTTACCTCATCTCCTAGATATAAGAATTTTTATCATTTTGTTGTATTTTCTTGCAGCATTTATTTTCTGTGTGTATGCTGATGTAATATACAGTTTATACCTTAAAGTCTTGGTTTCTACTTTTCTTCTACTTCATGTTAAATTGTGAGTATTTGTTGTGCCCCTATGTCTTTGAATTATATCAAGCAGCCTAATATCCCATTATATGAACATACAATAATTTAACAACTTTCCCACTGTGAATCATAGTAGGTTGTGTTAAAGTTTTCACTCTAATAAATACTGTTCTGCTGAATGCTCTTATGTAAGATATTTAAAACTTTTTTTTTTGAGACAGAGTCTCATTTTGCCGCCTAGGCTAGAGTGCAGTGGCATGATCTGCCTCCCCGTTTCAAACGATTCTCCTGCCTCAGCCTCCCGAGTAGCTGGGATTACAGGCTCTCGCCATCACCCCCGGCTAATTTTTGCATTATTAGTAGAGAAGGGGTTTCGTCTTGTTGGCCAGGCTGGTCTCGAACTCCTGGCCTTATGTGATCCACCCGCCTCTGCCTCCCAAAGTGCTGGTATTACAGGTGTGAGCCACCACACCTGGCCATGTAAGATATTTAATGCATGATCGGTTATTTCTTTGTTTTTTTGTTTTTTTGTTTTTGAGATGGAGGAGTCTCACTCTGTCACCCAGGCAGGAGTGCAGTGACGCATTTCGGCTCACTGCAGCCTCCGCCTCCCAGGTTCAAGCGATTCTCTGCCTCAGCATCCCGAGTAGCTGGGATTACAGGCATGTGCCACAACACCCCACTAATTTTTGTATTTTTAGTAGAGATGGGGTTTTGTTATGTTGGCTTGGCTGGTCTCAAACTCCTGGCCTCAAGTGATCCGCCTGCCTCGGACTCCCAAAGTGCTGAGATTACAGGCGTTGAGCCACTGTGTCTGGCCGACTGGTTATTTCTTTAGGATTGATTACTAGACATGATATTAATACAATATAAAAGGATATAACCATTTTTAAGGCTTATGATACACATCATGAAACTATTTTTCAGGATGGCTCTAAGGATTCCTAGTTCTACTAACAGTGTACATATGTCCTACCTAATTCTTTCTTTTTTTTCTTTGTGAGTTGAAATAAAGACCCACCTAATTCTTAATATTTAGATTTTGATATAAGGGACATATAAACTGAAGTTTTCCCATTGAGATTATACGCGTTGTCTTATCCACTTAAGAATTTACCAACACAAAAATTATACTAAATTATTGTACAAGGTTAGCTTGAATTAAAAGCATTAATATCTGTTCACATTAGAAACTGAAAAAGAAACAAAAGGGCTGTGATTATAAAACCATACTTGAATTTATGAGTTAAAGTATGCATTAATTTACTCACAACAAGGACAGTTCTCCAGAAGAAAACGGCAAACGAAACAATTCCCAAGAAGGCAGTGATAAGCACAGGTTTCCATGGCAATCCATAAAAATCAGGCCCAGGCTGAACATCATCAGGCAACGTAGCAACTAGCTGAAATGGGCATGTTAGAAATAATGAAAAACCTTAAAGAAGCTTACCATAAAGCAGTCACAAAGACTCATTCATAGAAATTCTAAACCAACTCTATCAGATACCTATCCCCTCAAAAATCTTCAGTAGCTCTCACTGCTTCAAGAAAAATAGGATACTGGGAGTCTCACACTTATTGTTTGGCTTGTTGTGTTCTGAAGTACTATGAGTCTGAATGTCTTTAGGTTGGGCATATATTTCTAGTTTACAATAGGCCCTGATACAATATGTTATCTAAAACATGGCTGGAATTTCTCTTGAATAGGTTGTTTTTTATTGCTGAAAAAACCACGTAAGATATAAAACTTTATATATATAAGTAACCAACTTTTTATGGCTGCAAATAAAACCAATATGATGATAATGAATACCACAAATAATGTGTTATTCCTCTAAGATTTAAAATCTTAAATCGACTCTTACATAAACAAAGAACAAATGCTAAGTTTGGATAGCTCCTGATAACTGATCTAGATAAACCGCTTTGAATTTAGTGCCTTAATTCTAAATGTTTCCTTGAAAACAGTGCATTAAACACCTGTCTGATCTATGCTGTTTTCACAGCCCTCTACAAGTACACTATCATACTGGTCCCATCCCCCAACAGAGCCGGGGGTTATGCGGAAAAGACCTGTAAGCCCTCTGTGTTTTGATCGTGACTTCACACCAGAACATAAAGTGCTGTAACTTCGTAAGTACGCAAAAAAAAAAAAAAAAAAAAAAAAGGGACGAAATCTCAAACACACTCCCATCTGCCTCCCTAAACAGCACAGAAACGTCTTGCTTTCCTCGGATCTGACACACTCCATTTCTCCTTTGCACAATCAATGCACCCACTCTGCTCAGAACTCTTCCACCCGCCTGTGACAGCTTGAGTCCCTCCCTGGGAATGGGGACTGTCACCTCCAGCAGCTTGGCTATGAAGGCTGCGTAGAGCACCGACAGGGGTCCCAGAAGTTCCGGGTCCCCCGGGGTAGCGGTGATAGAAGGCACAGTGGCAGGTACTGAGTCCATTGTGTAGAACAGCTGAATGCAAGCGACAATTCCCAGGGGAATGGCACTGGGTCCCCTGTCTTTCAGAGCTTCCTCCTGCGGAAAGGCCCCAGTTCAGGGGGCGGACTCTGGGATTGAACTTCGCCTTCCACTGCTGCCGGCACTTTCGCTTTATGCCGCCTATAAAGCACGTCATCAGCCACGGCCCCTGGCGCATGAGGAGGCACCAAAAGAGTTGGCCCGCGAGGGCGGGACCAGAGCAGACGGAACCAACTGTCGAGGGGGCGGGGGAGAAGAGCGAATGGGGAGCGGAAGACATCAAGTAAAGGGAGGCGGAAGTGACTGGCGCTTCCGCCAGGAACCTGCGACTTACAGAGCCCCGGAGTAAGGAGGCAGGGATCTACGTAGAGGAGGATTGTGGGCAGCAGCTGAGGAAAAGGAGAAAGGCAGGCCTCTCGTACCGGCCCGGAGCTGACCCTTCCTGTCACAGCGTGGAAGGACCACCGCTCAGAGGGGGCGCCGCTGCCGTGCGCGGCCTTTCTTCCCTGCCTACTCAGTCCTCTGCTTAGCGTTCCGCCTGCTGACCTCCATTGCACTCGCTGTCTCACATTCTTGCCGACACTCTTATTAAAAAGCCTTACCCAGGAGTCATGTCATCGTGTCACCCCCATGCACAGGGGTTCAGTTATGGGTCCCACTTTTTTTTTTTAGATGGTGGCTGCGGGAAAGGGGAGGGAGTCTCCCTATGTTGCCCAGGCTGGACTCAAACTCCGGGCTCAAGCCATCTGAGAAGCTGGGACTACAAGTGGCCGGCCACATCTTAAGGTTGGGGTTACATGACTTGTGGGAAAGGACAAGGATAATGAATAGTATGGAAATCACGTTCCAAAAGTTGAAGAAACCGGGGACATTTAATCTGGGGGAAAAAATGGTATCTGTAGATAAAAATACCATTTTTAGACCTTTAAAGGTTTATCTTCGAGTTGAATATAAAGTCAACTCAGAGGAACAATCAAGCAAGAACAAGCAGGAAAACCCTAAGAAAGAAGATATATGAAAGGTGTGGTACAAGAGGAGGGCAGGATCTGTAATAACAGTATGGCACTGGCCCAAGAATGCAGACCCACCACGGGGCAGAATAAAAAATCCAGAAATAGACCCCACTGCACTGGAAATTTGGGATACAGCAAGTCCGCCGGTTAATAGACTTTTTAATAAGTGGTATTACATATCTAGATAACAAGATGGAAAATAAAACTGGATCTTTTTCTCTCATTGTTCATAAATTCCAAGTTAATCAGAAACCTGAATGTAAAAAATGAAAACAAATGGTTGAAAAAATTGAGTGACTGTCTCTGTGTATTATGTGAGTGGGCAAGACCTTCCTAATTATGTATCAAAATCCGAAAGCAACAAAGAAAATGATTTGTAAATTTGATTACTGAAAAACAAAACAAAAAAAAACGCCCAACCCCATCCACAAAAATTGCAAAATAATCCAAGTTTGGCAATGGTAACCTAAGAAAAAATATTTGTAACATATTATGAAGGATTAATATTCCTAAAATATAAAGTGCTTTACAAATAAGAAGATAGCCACCAGCAAACCTATAGGAAAATGGGCTGAGGTAATGAACAGATCCCAGGAAAAGAAATGCAAATAATTTAAAAACATATGGAAACATGCTCTGCCTCACTCATAATACAAGAAATACAAATTGAACCTACAATGAAATATGATTTCTCACTTATCTTGGCAAGACCCAAACATTTGACAACACACTCTATAGGTGAGAGAATGTGGAGGAAGCAGGCACTCTCATTCTATGCTGATCTCTATATAAAATCATACAACCCCTATGATTTGGCAACGTCTCCAGAAATAACTTGTATATTTATCTACTGACTCAACAATCCCACTTCTAAAGATCTATCTCAAAGATACTGGGGATGTAACAACAAATGCTGAAAAAATATATGCACAAAACTGTATTATTCCAGCATTACTTATAACAAAAGACTAGAAACAACCAAAATGGCCATGAATGAAAGACATATTGAATACAACAGAGTATACTGTAAAGCTATGAAAGAAAGTAATTTTATATACTGCTAGGGCATGCTGTCAGAATACATTTTTTTAAAGGTAGAGAAAAGTAGACTACTACTTTTATCTAAGAAAGTCAGGATTTTTTTCTTTATAGCTTTGAGGGAAATATGACATTCAATACGTTATATGTTTTTAAAGTACACAGTTTGATCAGTTTTGCATAAGAATATGCCTGTGAAACCATCATCACAACCAACATAGTGAACCTCCCAAAGTCTCCTTATTGCCTTGGTAATCTCCTGCCCCTTTTCACCCCTCCCTGCCCCTGAAACAGAATTTCTGTCATAATAGATTAGTTTGCATTTCCTAAAGTTTTATATGTATGTAATAATGCACGGTTATATTTTCTCTGGCTTTTCTCAGCATAATAGGAAATTCACCCACATTGCTGCACATATCCATAATGGTTCATTTGTTTTTATTGCTGAGTAGCATTTCATTGTATGGGTGTGCCATAATCTGTTTATCTGTCATCTATGGATGGATATTTGATTTTTTCCAGTTTTAGGCTTTTATAAATAAAACTTCCAAGACTATCATGGAGATGAATCTGCCACAGCTAGAAATGCTCAAGAACCAGCTGGACCAGGAAGTGGAGTTCTTGTCCACGTCCTTTGCCCAGCTCAAAGTGGTACAGACCAAGTATGCAGAAGCCAAGGACTGTCTGAACATGCTGAGTAAGAGCAACAAGGGAAGAGAATTACTCATCCCACTGATGAGTTCGATGTATGTCCCTGAGTAGCTGCATGATGTGGAACATGTGCTCATCGATGTAGGAACTGGGTACTATGTAGAAAAGATAGCTGAGGATGCCAAGGACTTCTTCAAGAGGAAGACAGACTTCCTAACCAAGCAGATGGAGAAAATCCACCAGCTCTCCAGGAGCACACCATGAAACCGGCTGTCATAGAAATGATGAGCCAGATGATTCAGCAGCCCAGAGCCCTGGGGGCACCTCAGGCTACTGCTAAGACCTGAGAGTTTGTTGCAGAAATGGGGCAGAGGGATACCCCTTGGGCGTGGCTTCCTGGTGCCAGGGAGGGGAAAGGTCTTATGTTTAATGCCAATACATGTGCCAGCTGGGCAGAAAAAAATAAACTGTCAAAAACATTGATCTACAAGTCTTTCTATGCATGTATAATTTATTTTCACTTGGGTAAATGTGTCTCAGGTAAATGTTTAGGAGAAGAATGGCTGGATCATATGCCCAGTGTAGGTATGCCTTCTTAAGAAACTGACAAGCTGTTTTCCAAGATAGCTGTACCACTTCACATCCCCACCAGCAGTGTATGATACTTCCATTTCCTCCACATCTTCTCCAACACATGGTATAATCAGTTTTTTAAATTTTAGCCAATATAATAAGTGTGTAGTGGTAACTCATTCTGCTTAAAATTGGCATTTCCCTGATAATTATGCAGAACATTTTTTAATGTGCTTACTTGCAATTGGTATATCTTTCTTGGTAAAGTGTAATTTTACTGCATTACATTTTTTTAGATGAATGTTGAAGTTCTTTATGTATTCTGAATGCAAATATTTTATCAGATAGATGCTTTGCAGTGACTCTTTCCCAGTCTGTAGTTTGTATAACAGTGTTTTTTAAAGAGATGTTTTTATTTTGATTAAATCAAAATTATCAAATTTCTCCTTTATGAATCATACTTTTGATGTCAACTGTAAGAAATCTTTGCCTAATCCAAGTTCAACAAAATTTTTCTCTTAATTTTTCCTAGAAGTTTTATAGTTTTAGGGTTTACATTTAAGTTTATGAACCACTTTGAGTTAATTTATGTACATGATGTGAGGTATGGATCAATTTTTTGTATATAAATATCTAATAGTTTGGGTACCATTTGTTGAAAAGACTTTCCTTTTTCCATTTAATTGTCTTTCCACCTTTGTTAGAAGTCCATTGTCATACATGTATAAATCTATTTCTGGATTTTCTATTTTGTTCCAATGGTCTATTCATCTGCTGTCTTAATTACTAGAGCTTTATAATAAGTCTTGAAATTACATGATGCTTGGGCTATTCGAGGTCCTCTGCATTTTCCATATGAATTGTAGAATCAGCTTGTCATTTAAAAAACATCCTTCTGAGATTTTAATTGGGGTTATGTTAATGCAAGTGATCAAATTGGGGAGCTTAACAATATAGTCTTCTGACTCATAAACAAGGTCTATCTCTCCATGTATTTAGGTCTTCTTTAATTTCTATCAGCAATATTTTATAGTTTTCAATGCATATGTCTTACACACTTTTTGCCACATTTATCCGTAAGTACTCCATATTTTTGATACTATTGTACATGGAATTTAACTTCAATTTCCAATTGTTCATTGCTAGTACATATAAATACAATTGCTTTTAGATGTAAATCTTTATCTAGCAATCTTACTAAACTTAGTACTTATCTAGCAGATTTTTTCTACATCCCACCAGATTTTATGCATGTTGTCTGCAAAAAAAGACAATTTTACTTCTTTCCCAATCTGGACGCATTTTATTTCTTTTTCTTGCCTTAGTGCACTGGCTATTGCCTTACAACACTGAACAGATGTAATGAGAGTAGACATTCTTGTTTCACTTCTGGATCTTGGGGGGAAGACATTCCATCATTCACTATTAAGTATGATGTTCATTTTAAATCTTTCATAAAAGCGATTTAAGTTCCCTTCCATTTGTAGTTTGTTGATAAATTTATTGTTTTTTAAATTACACAGTAATCAATTTTAGATTTTTTTCAAAGTGGTTTTCTGTGTTTACTGAACTGAACATATGGATTATCTTTTTAAAGTTTGTCATTATGGTTAATTACACTGATTTTCAAATGTTAGAGAAACTTTGTATTCTCAGTATAAATCCTATTTGGTCATAGAGTATTTTCTTTTTTATATATTGTTGGATTTGATTTGCTAAAATTTTTGTTTAGAGTTTTTGTACCACTGTTGATGAGAGATACTGGTCTGTGGTGTTCTTTCTTACTTGTCTTTGTCTTTGCCTTGTTTTGATATTCTGGTAACATTAGCTTCATACAATGAGCTGAGAAGTATTTTCTGCTCTTCAGTTTAATAGATGAGTTTGTGTAGAACTTGTATTATTTCTTCCTCGTAAGTTTAATAGAATTCAGCAGTGAAGCCATCTGGGTGTGGGGTTTTCTTTCTGGAAAGGTTTTTAGCTATAAATCCAATTTATTTAATAGTCATAAGGTTATCTGTTTCTTCCCGAATGAGCTTTTGCAGTCTGTGTCTTAGACAGAATTTCTTCATCTAAATTGTCAAATTAATTGACGTAATTTGCTCATAATATTCCCTTATTATAATTCTAACATTTGAAGAATCTGTGGTGATGTCTTTCTGATTGCTGCTATTGGTAATCTGTATTCCCTGTCTTCTTTCCCTGTTCACTTTGGCTATAGGTTAATCAATTTTATTAATCTCAAAGAACCAGGTTTTGGTTACATTGATTTTCTCTTTTCCTTTTGTTTTCTATTTCATTAAATTATGCTCTTATCTTCATTATTTCTTTTCTTCTGCTTACTTGAGTATTAGTTTGCTCTTCTTTCTCTAGTCTCTTACAGTGGAAAATGAAGTCACTTATTTGAGACCTTTCTTTTTTCTAATATAGGTAGTGCTATACATTTCCCACTAGTGCTTTGGCGACATTGTACACACTTGATATATTTGTTTTCATTTTATTGTCTTTATTCCTTTTTTCTTTTCTTGAGACAAGGTCTTATTCTGTCACTTAGGCTGGAGTGCAGTGGTGCAATCCCTGCTCACTGCAGCCTCGATATCTTGGGCTCAAGCAACCCTCCCACTTCAGCTTCCTGAGTAGCTGGGACTACAGACATGTGCCACCATGCCCAGCTTTTGTGTGTGTGTGTGTGCATGTTTTGTAGAAACAGGATTTCACCATGTTGTTCAAGCTGGTCTCGAAGTTCTGGGCACAAGTGATCCTCCTGCCTCAGCCTTCCAAAGTGCTAGGATGCCACTGCGCCTGGCCTGTTTTCATTTTCACTGATCTCAAAATACTAATTTCTCCTTTTCTTTTTAAACTCGTAAGATGATAAGAAAAAAGTGTGTCACCTAGTTTCCAAATATTTGGAGATTTTCCAGATATTTCCATTATTGATTTCTAACTTAATTATATTGTGAAGAGAACACACTTTGTACTACTTGAATCATTTTATATTCATTAGACTTGTTTTGTGGCTGATAATATAGTTCATTTTGGTAAATGCTTCATGTGCACTAAAAAGTATATGTATTCTGCTCTTCTTGGGTGGAATGTTCTATAAACATCAATAAGGTCAAGTTGGTTAATGATGATGTTCATAACTTCTAGATCCTTATTGACTTCCTATTCTATCAGTTATTGAGAAGGGGTACTGAAATCTCTAATTATAATTGTAAATTTATCTATTTTTCATTGTTGTTCTATCCATTTTTGCTTCATGTGCTTTGAAGATACATTATTAGGAGCACATTCATTTAGGATTTTTATATCCTCTTAATTAATGGACCATTTTATCATAAGAAATGGATTTTCTTTATCCCTAGTCATGTACTTTGCTCTGGAATCTTCTTTGGTTTAATATAGCCACTCCAGCTTCCATTTGACTAGTGTTAGCATGGGATATCTTTTCTCAATCTTTTTAGTTTTAACTTTTTTTCTATCTTTTAATATAAAGTTTATAGACATCTTGTTGGGTCTTGCTTCTTTACCCAATCTGACAAACTTTTCCTTTTAATTGGGGTGTTTAGACAAGTTCCACCTACTGTGATTACTGATATAGTTAAAAGTTTAGCATCCTCTTTTTTTTCAATTTGTCCCACCTGTTCTTTGTTCCCATCTTCTTTCTCTTACTCTGCCTCCTATATCAGTCTTTTTAATTATTCCGATTTATCTCATTTATTGGCCTATTAGCTATAACTCTGTTATATTAGTGGTTGCTTTATAGGGTTTATAGTATACATTCTCAACTTATCACAGTCTATCTTCAAATGACACTACACTATTTCATTTATATAATAATAACTTTATGATAGTTACTACCATTTCTCCCTCTTCTGACCTTTACATTATGATCATACATTTAACTTTTACATATTTTCTAAACCCCATATTATACTGATATTTGTCTTTAAAGTCAATTAACTTTTAAAGATATTTAAATAATAAGAAAATGGTTTTATATATTTATCCACAAGGTTATCATCTGGCATTCTTCACTCGTTTGTGTAGTGCCATATTGTCATTTTCCATCAGTCTAAAGGACTTCCTTTAACCTTTCTTATGGTGCAAGTGTGTTGGTGAATTCTTTCAGCTCTTGTATGTTGTTGTCAGAAAAGGTCTTCATTTCATCATCTTTGGTTTTGAAAGATATTTTGCTGGGTTTGATGTTGCAGGTCAACAGTATTGCTCTTCAAGTATATTAAAGCTATTACTCCATTGTATGCTCTCATGCCTTATTATTGACAAGAAGTCTGATGTCATCCGTGACATAGTTCCTCTGTCTCTGTGTAAAATGTCTTTCTGCTCTGTTTTGAGCAATCTGATTATGACAGACCTTGGAGCAGTTTTCTTCATGCTTCTTGTGCTATGGGTTTCACTTAGCTTCTTGGGTCTGTGGCTTTACAGTTTTCATAAATTTTGGAAAAATTTCAGTCATTATTTCTTCAAATATTTTTCCAAATGCCTTTTCTCCCCTCTTATACAGAAATTCCAGTTATACATCTATTAGGCTGCTTGACAGTGTCCCACAGGTCACTGATGTTGTGTTCACATTTCTCAGGGTCTTTTTCCCCCTTTGTGTTTCATCGAGGATAGCTTCTATTGCTGTATCTTCGAGTTCACTAATCTTTTCGTCTACAGTGGCTACTCTGGCACGAATCCCTTCTAGTGCATTTATCGTCTCAGGCACTGTGTAGTTTTTCATCTCCAGAAATTTGATTTGGGTCTTTTTAAAAAACAACTCTTTCATGTCTCTCCTTACTTTTTTAACATCCAAAATAACAGGAATAGTCACTGTTTTAATACCCTTGCCTAAATCTAATATCTCTGGCAGTTCTTAGTTGGCTTTGATGGTTTGATTTTTCTCCTCATCCTGGGTCATATTTTCTTGCTTCTTTGCATGCCTGATAATCTTTGATTGTATGTCATGCTTACGAACACATATCCTTGAGCTTCGCTCTAGGATGCAATTCAATTACTTGGAAACAGTTTGGTTTTGAGTCTTAAAATTTGTCAGGCAAGACATTAGTAGCATTTAGTCAGAGGCAAGACCCTTCTAAGAACTCTGGATCTCCCTACTATTATTAGGTTTTCCAGGCACTATTTCTAGCCCTGTGTCAAAAACCATTCCTTCTGATCACTTAGATGATTTCTGTGACTTTGAGTAGTTCTGTTACACACATGCTAACGAACTCCTAACCTCCCAAAGTGCTGGGATTACAGGCATGAGCCACCACGCCCAGCCCATAGTATCCATCTTTCTGGTACCTTTTCCTGCGTATTTCAGATGTCTCAGTCTCCCTGAACTTTGATCTCTGCCTCCTCTGCAAGATGGGTGTACTCCGCTTGTGTTCCCCATCCCTGCACTGAGGTCAAGAAAGTACTGCCAGGTAGAAAGCTGGGATGTTGTAGAGCTCACCTATTTGTTTCCTTTCTCTCAGGGGTCACAAAATTTTGTGCTGCCTGTCGTCTCTACTGAAAAATACAAAAATTAGCCAGGCGCAGTGATGGGCACCTGTAATCCCAGCTACTCAGGAGGCTGAGGCAGGAGAATCACTTGAACCCAGGAGGTGGAGGATGCAATGAACCGAGAAGGCACCACTGCACTCTAGCCTGGGCAACAGAGCAAGACTCTGTCTCAAAGAAAAAAAAAAGATGGACACTATGAACAAAAAGAGTTCCAGAAATATGCAAGGAGGTCTCCCCTTCAGCCTCAGCCTGAATTCTAAACAGTATCTGTGTAGGGTAAGACTCCTTAAGGATGGGCAAAGAATAACTAAAGGAAAAAAGAACAACTGTAAGCTAAACAATTCCCAGAGTTGTCACAGGGCTGCGAGACATTTGAATTCCAGCTAGTCAGAGTGAACTGACACACAAAAAGTATGGCCAATAAGCAGTGAAAAAGTGCTCAGTATCGTTAATCATCAGGAATTACAATTAAAACCGCAAAGACATACCCACTACGATAGCTAAAATTTAAGACTGATAATACCAAGTGTTAGGGGAGGTGTGGTCAAATGGAAGTTTCATTAATTGCTGATGGAAGTATAAAATGGGACAGTCACTTTTGGGAATTATTGGGCGATGGTCCCATGGATTCTCTGCTTTTGTATATTTGAAATTTTCCAGGATAAAATGCTAAAATAAATTAAAATATAACTTCAAATATTTAAACGATTACTATGTAAAAAGAGAATTAGATTCTATAGAGGAAATCATGGAGGAAAATTTGGAGTCAGTATAAGAATGAACTAGGCAACAAAGGAATGTATAGCCTTGCAAGGTAGGCGGCTCACACAAGGAACTGGTGATGCACAGGTCCTAAAAAGGCAGGATTAGAGTACAGGGAATTGCTATGACTACTGAGAAGTTTTTTTAAGCCTTTCAAAAGTCAGAATTACACTTTATACCTCTTGGAATCTTTTATTCCTAGCACAATTTCTGGTACATATTTAGCCATCAAAATGCTCTTTTGACAATCCCTCTCAAGTCGGCATCTTATAACACTGTGCCTTTATATCTTGCCATTCATGTCTGTCATTCCCTGTTATCCCCTAATCACAGATTGTATCCTACACCACTCCTATATGCCCCAACCCAGGCCTAGAAGAGGGCTCTGTGTGTATCTAGAAATATGATTAATAAAAAATTCCTTCTACAACTGGGGCTGTTAAATTTTTCAAGTGATAATTTCATTCTGAAAACCAAATTCTGAATTCTGAGACTGTCTTAATCCCTGAAAATTTCATTATTCCAACTGTACAAATTAAAATACACACCTTTACCCAGGTGACTATCACCAGCACAAAAATAAATAATACTGAAAAACGGTTTGGATTTCCTACTTGTTTTCCATCCTGGTGGTCTTTCCCCTGAAACCCCCAGGTATTCAATGTCTTTCTATGCCCTTTGACCATCCAAATGAGAATTAGGTGAGGGATGAGATCTTACACAATGCCAGATGCTACACCAGATATTTTACATTACCATGTCATTTAATTCTTACCAACAATTGGAGTAGGTATTATCTAAATTTTTCAGATGAGAAAGTTGAGGTTCAAAGTTTAGTAATTTTCCCTAAACTTCTAATCGATAGTTTTGGGATTTGAAATAAAATCATCTTGGCTTGAAACCCATAGATTTTAACAGAAAAACAACAAAAATGCTCTTTCCTATTCGAGTCTTGAAATAACAGGACCTAAAGGAAATGGCTTTGGTGAGGAGCATACTTTCTCTGTAGCCCTAAGGGCAACCTGAGCTCCAACTTCGAGAGCTTGCTTGTTCCTCTAATTTAACAAGAAAAAAATGTCAAATTCTACCAAGTACCACAAGGGGGAGCTAAGTCCTAAAAAGCCTAGATAAGCTTCTAGACATTAAATGTCTCATTTGGAGCATGGCTCCCTTTAGAAAGATCTGAATAAATATTCTGCCGTAAGTGACTCTTGCTAAGAAGCAGACCTGACAATCCCTTTCCTGCTTAAAATCTTCCAAGGATGTCTGCCAACAATGGTCTGACCACTCACCATGGCACACAATTTCCTTATTTCCTTTCTGACTTTCCCTGCGTCCCTCCAACAGATTTTCCCCCTCTTAACTCCATACTTTTTTATTTTTATTTTTTCTGAGACAGGGTCTTGCTCCGTTGCCCAGGCTGGTGGGCAGTGGCACGATCTCAGCTAACTGCAACCTCTGCCTCCCGGGCTCAAGTGATTCTCCTGCCTCAGCCTCCCAAGTAGTTGGGATCACAGGCGTGCCCCACCCTGCCCAGCTAATCTTAACTCCACGCTTTAACACCACCAACTGGCGGGGAATAGTGGCTCTTGCCTGTAATCCCAGCACTTTGGGAGGCCAAGGTGGGCTCCCATGGGCTCAGGAGTTCGAGACCAGCCTGGGCAACATGGCAAAACCCCACCTCTACAAAAAATAGCCAGGCATGGTTGTGCGCACTTGTGATCCCAGCTACTCATGGGGCTGAGGCAGGAGGATCACTGAGCCCAGGAGGCAGAGGCTGCAGTGAACTGAGATTGCGCCAATGCACTCTTGCCTGGGCTACAGAGCAAGACCCTGTCTTAATTTAAAAAAAAAACAACAACAAAAGAAAACACCAACTACCCATGCTTCCCTGACTTCCCCAAATAACCTTTTCTTCATGCCTCCATTTCTCTGAATGTGTTTTCTGCCTGACTGCATGCTGCCCGCCCCACCCCCGCCCATCTCCCTCCCCTAGCCCTTCTATTTGACAACTCCAAGTCAAGCTCCCATCTATCTTTCAACTCTGCTTAAAGCATGTCTCAGCAAACTTCTGGCCTTTCCTACCACTCTCCCTCCACAATGAACCAATTTATGCCATCGATTGTTCTACCATCAGGTAAATACTTCTCTTCCTGCCCATTATCATATTACATTTCAAGTGAATGTCTTTCTCTCCTGGCTAAATTGAAAGGTTCCTGAAAGGAAGAACCATGTTTGACAGGTGTGCCTGTGCCCAGCTCCAGCACACAGCAAAGCCTCCGCATGTGCTGAACTAAGAGCGCATTAAAGCCACACACCTGTGGCTCATTTCAAGATCTCTCCTCAAAGGATCAAGAGTCATGTTCATAAAGACAATTTAAGTTCTTCACCTCATGCTCAAAATCAACTTAAAAACTGTAATAATCAACATTTTAGTTAAAAAAAAAACTATGTGTCAAACTTACCAACTTAGTTAAATAAAATATGAATGAATACATTAGAAGGATTGCATTTTCCAAAGCTGTGACACTTGCTGGCTCTTCGGCAGCTGTCTCTAGTTGCTTGTTTGCATCAATAGCATCCATAGGAGTGTCTTCTCCTGTAATTGGCCCTGGAATTGGGAGGAAAATAGATATTTTGTGCTTTAGAATAAGAATGGTTTCTCTTTTAAAAAAATACTGATTGAATATCCACTAAATATTAGGTACTGTGCCTGGAAAGTAAACATTCTCATCTCTCACTGGATGTTTACTGTGCACTGTGGTGAAATACTCTTTGTGTCAGTCAGTCTATCCCGGACTATTACACACTACAGTGTTCTGTACTGTCTCCTATGAGCTTATGCTATAAACATACTTGGACCCCTTCACTGTATTTTAAGAAGTTTTATTTACCAAGTCCAGATAGCAAATCAAAAAAAGAACTGCATTGCACTGTATTTTATTTGGAAAGAGAGGGGTAAAGCAGAGGAAAAACTGAATTTGTGAGTTTTAGAGCAGTGGTTCTCCAACCGTAATTTGCATCAGGTCAGTCTTTCCTGGAAGGCTTGTTAAACACAGACTGCTGGTCCCACCCCCAGTTTCTGACGCTGCGGGTCTGGTTGAAAACTACTGTTTTAGAGCATAAGGCCTTTTAAGAATAATATTTTAGATTGAAATAATTTATACAAGATAGTGACAGCCAAACACTGGTTTGTAGGTTAGTTACAGCCTCTGGTGTCTTTCCTATTTTTGATCTCCATCTGTCTTGACGCCTGCTTTTCTCTCAATTAGCTCTGGGATCCTTTTTTCATTTGAGTTTAACAAGTCTCTAGCTCCTACCTTTGACAATGAATCTCCTAGAAGGCCTTCTTTATGATGTCTCCACTTTGTAGAAAAAAATTAGCAAGCTTTACCTGGGTCCAAGTCTTTCTCAGTATTTGGCTTTGGTGACACTTCCGAGGCATGAGTGTCCCCGATCACACGCCAGTCCAAGTCTTTCTCAGCATTTGGCTTCGGTGACTCTTCCGAGGCATGAGTGTCCCGGATCACATGCTGGTCCAAGTCTTTCTCAGCATTTGGCTTCGTTGAAACTTCCGAGGCATGAGTGTCCCCAATCACATGCTGGCCCAAATGGGTGGGCTCTTCAGAAACCTGCATGTTAAGTTCTGCTGTGTTCTCTTGTGAGAAATTATCTTCATGCAGTGGTTGCATCTCTATAGGTGAGAAGAACACACTGGGTTAGGACAACTTGATGACATTACCTGTTAGGGTAATCCCACTGACCATACCAGCTCCAGGGCACCTCAACATTGCCCTCCATGCATGGGCATCCCATGGAGCATAACTGGGCAGGGAAATAAGAGTTTCACTTTATTCCATTTAAAGGATGACTAATCTACATAATAAAATCTACAGAGGAGTATTTCATAAATATATTTATGGTAGGGACTTCAGTAACATCTTTCCTTGGCAAATCAACCTATGCCCACACAAATAAATTTGCAAAAGAGAATTCTACTCAAGAGCAGAAATGTGAAACATCTATTCTGCAGAGAAGTAACATGAACTCTTGCATACACAAGCATGCCTTTCTCACAGAACTAGTACAGACAGGGACATTCCATGCCAGGGCAGCTTGCTGAAATGTCCTTCGAATACTTTCAAAGTACCTCTAAGAGTCAAAGAAAGTGAAGCCATCTCCTTTCCTAAGAGGCTCAGGGGACAGTCCAATGTGATCCACAGCAAAGGTGAATTTCCTTGTAGCCTGATATTTTACCCTGAAAATTCATCTGAATATTGCCTTCTTATCCAAAATACATGTTTTAATTAAATGCAAAAAAGTTCTCCTCCCCCAACTCTCAGGAAAAATTAGCACTCTGGAGTAGTACATTTTCCTGTGGCTTCCTGTCCCCTTGATACTCTCAATTCAGATACATCTGTCTGAAAAGCCGGGATACACCAGGTGCGGTAGCTCACACCTGTAATCCCAGTACTTTGGGAGGCCGAAGTAGGAGGGTCAATCGAGGCCAAGAGTTCAAGATCGGCCTGGGTAATATATCAAGACCCTGTCTCTACAATAAATAAAAAATTATTTGGGCACAGTGATGCATGCCTACTACAGGCTGAAATGAGAGGTTTGCTTGGGCCTAGGAGTTGGAGGCTGCAATAAGCTATGATCATGCCATTGCACTCCAGCCTGGGTGACAGGGTGAGATCCTGTCTTAAGAAAAAAAGAAAAAAAAAAAAAAAGAAAGAGGAAGGAAGGAAGGAAGGGTGGGTAAAGGAAAAGAAAAGAAAGAGAAAAGCTCAGATGCAGAGAACAGAACAAGGAACTAGGAATCAGAATGCTTATGTCAGGATATTGGCTCAGGGTTAATTCAACTGAATGGCTTCCACGCATCAAGCACTGCATTAGAAGGCATCCCTGTCCCAACCTTGATTAATCTGAATGAAAGACCTTTATGGCCCCGGAAGGTTTAACTGGAGTAAGCACTCCCAAGAAACAGGAAGGACAAGCCATCCACAAAAGACAAAATTGGGGAGAACATAGGAATTTAGCCAAGACATTGATCTAAAAGTTATACCAGTCAATCCATGGTTAGAGAGCAGTTATTTTACAATTGAAAAATTGTGTTCAATAAAACCCTTTCATAATTTTACATGACATTTGTATTTTGTACATTACTTTCTGGTTTATATCTCTCTCTTTCTTTAGGTTTTTTTTTTATTTTTATTTTTTTTTTTGAGACGGAGTCTCGCGCTGTGTCACCCAGGCTGGAGTGCAGTGGCGTGATCTCGGCTCACTGCAAGCTCCGCCTCCCAGGTTCAGGCCATTCTCCTGCCTCAGCCTCAGAGTAGCTGGGACTACAGGCACCCGCCACCACGCCCGGCTAGTTTTTTTTTTTGTATTTTTAGTAGAGACGGGGTTTCACCATGTTAGCCAGGATGGTCTCGATCTCCTGACCTCGTGATCCGCCCGCCTCGGCCTCCCAAAGTGCTGGGATTACAGGCTTGAGCCACCGCGCCCGGCCTTTCTTTAGGTTTTTACAAAGTTTCCTTTTGAAAATGCTAACCAGTCTCAACTATTCTAAGGGAAACAGCAAGAAATCCTTCTCCATGCTCCAGCCTAAAAGAAAGAAGGCAGGAAGGAACATGTGGACCTCCCTGTGTTGTCCCTCTCCTTTAGGCACACTGGAAACTGAACAGAGCTTCACAAGATAGGAGGCACCTCAGCGACCCACCCGCCTGGTTCTCCAGCCCAATTCTGCAAGACCATAGGCACCTCACCTTCCATTGCTCCACCCAAGCCTTCCTCTACAGGTGGTGCCATCACCAGTGTGGCTGTCTCCTCTGCTGTGGAGTGCTTGTACCTGACAAAATAGATGAGGTCTTGAATGTCATCAAGCACTGCAGCCTCTTCAAATATGACCTGCATTCCCAGATCTCTATGTTCGTCCACATAAGCATCAAGCATTTTTTCTGCTATGCTCAGAATTTGTGACTCAGAAGCACGGAAGACCTTATCTAGGACTTTTTCCATATTATAGGGCAGGCTCTCCTGCTGTGCTGACTTCAGTTTTGATGACATTTCTTGTAGCAAGGCTTCCATCTCATAGGCATTAAGGTACTTCTTGAACCGCTGCAAAGACTGTTGCTCTTTAAAGAAGCTGCTTATGATAAGCAAGTCCTCCCTCTTGTAACTATACTCTGGCTCTACACTTGTATGTGGAGTCCAGAGGAACAAGTCATCTGCAGGGTGTGTAGCAGCAGAACCCTGGCTTTCTGTGCCCATGTATTTCTCTGTGTTCTCATGGTCCTCTTTTGAGAGTTCTCCCTCAAGCTTCCCTGCAAGCCCTGAGGTCTTCAGATGTTCCTCAGGGTTGTTGTTCTTCAGATAATCAGAATCTTTATTCTGAAACATTTCACCTAATTCTGGAGTCTGAGTTTTTATGCTGTCAGAAAAGTCACTTCCTTCAGATTGCCTCTGTGCTTTCTCATCTGCCAGAGGGCATTCTTTTTCCACCACTGTATTTGGTTCCCTGCCTCCTGTGTTGACCCCTTTGGCAGCAGTCTCACTTTTTTTGTCACTATCTAAAATCATGCTAGTTTCTTGCTTGCTTTCTTCAATTTCTGGATCTGGATGAATGGTCCCTAAAACTGCTCTGTCAGGGACTTGCAGATTAACATCAAACTGCCTGCCCTGATTCCCAGGGTTTTCTTCTTTAGACCGTTTTGCACTTACAGCGTTTTCATCCTCTAGTAGTTCTTCAGAGGGATAATCGTCCTCTTCTGCTTCAGAAAGGAAAGCTGGTCCTCCTGTGCTGTCAGTTTGGTCTGTCTGTCCTACTCTCTGTGTGCCCTGCATTGCCTTGTGATGAAAAAACTCTTCATCCAAGGAGTCCTCTTCGGCTTCTCCCTCAGACAGCCTTATCTTCTCATTCATTTGCTTATTGACTGTGGCGGCTACATCTCTTTCTTGTTGCCAGGAAAGATTTCCTCCCAGAATGGGAACCTCATCTTTCAGTTCTCTGGGCAAATCAATCTCATCTGGAGAGGAGAATCTAGGTTGATTTTGAGTTTTAAGAACTAATTCCTCTTTCAATTCCTCACGTTGATGCTCCAGTGAAAGCGTGTGCGGTTTGGCCCCATTAACCAAAGCGTCTCCCTCCACACTGTCTCTGGATGCGTTAGGGTGGTTATCTCCCATGAGTGGTGCATTACCCAAGGATTCCTGTTGAATCTTTTTGTCATTCATTTGATTCCCTGCAGCTTTCTGTGCAGATTCACTCTCTGAGCCACCTTCCAAAATCTGCTCTCCAGGCTTTTCTTCACGGAGCATTCCTTTTGAGATATGAATAGCTGCTCCTTTTGGGTCATTTGCTTTATCATCATAAGCTGATTTTAATGTGTCTTTACCCTTTTCAGCAGCTGGCATAGAGTTGAGGTTATTGCTGTGAGCAGAACTGTGCACAGTCATGCCTTCTTGCTTTTCATCCTCTAATTCTGTCTCATCTTGTACCAGGCCCCTCTTGGATTCCTGAACTCCCCTCCCTTTTCCTTTAATGTGATGTTCTGTGTTTACTTCCGGGTCTTTGTCATTATTTGTTTTAGGAACATCTACAATCAAAAGACCATCATCTACATTGTCAGGGTCACTATAATCTGTTGCTGACTGTGGTTTCCCCAGTTTGCTCTCTGGGACTAACGCATCATCATCATCTTTTTCTTCCTCTGAACTAGAGCTCTCTAAATCCATCGTACCTCTATTTTCTTCACCTCCTGTGACAATAGAGAAGATAGTGTCCCCCCAGGTTGTTAGTATATTTTTATCATCATTTTTGATGCCAGGGGGCACAGTTAGCTCAATCTTATCCTCTTCATTTGAATTCTGCTCTTTATCTGTTGGATATTTCTCAACTCCAGACTTTGCTGGAGTTTTCACATCTTCCCCATCTGTAAAGGTAAGTAATGGCAACTCATCAAAGTCTTCTTGGTTCTCCTCATCTTCCTTTCCAACTGCATAATACTCAGCATCCAATTCCTCATCAAAATCATCTTCTAATGAAGTAACAAGTCTGGTTGTCTCATCATCAGATACAAGTGCATCAGCTGTTGAGCCAAATTTGGTTTTCAAGTCTAGAGTCATTTCTTTTTTCAAAAGTTTATAGGCATCAATCTTATCCTGTTCATTTGAGACCTGGGAACTATTGCTGGTTTGGTTGTTTTCACTTTCTGGCACTTTTAGTTTATCTTGCAGCATTTCTTCAAAAGATTCAAATGAAGGCTGCTCTCCCTGAGCATGATCTGCTTGGCTGTTTGCGTGGGAGTGGTGCTTCTGAGTTGTAAACTGTTCCTGAAGATCCTCAGTGTTTTCTGAGAATACACTATCGCTTTCCTCTGAGTTGGCTTCTACTGGTTCAGGTTCAGGTTCCCTTTCCGTAGATAATTCAGAGTTTTTTCCCATATCCTGTGAAGGTTTTTCTACAGCTTTCTCGGAATCTCCAGCTGCAGAATTGTACAGTTCCCAAAACCCTAAAAGTTCTTCTACATTATAATTATCAAAATCATCTCTTCCTCCATCAAAACAAACAAAATCCGTCTCCTGCAAGAAAAAGAAAAACATTAGTGTGTCAACAGCCAAGTGTCACCAGAGCAAACTCTTATCCATGTTAATGATTGAGATAATCTCAAATTCATGTTTGGCTCTAGAGGAGCTTTTGCATCAACACTGGGCACTGACTGTTCTTGGACAGTGGGTGGATAGGACACTGGAACCCACTTTCCCATCTGAGTAATACTCCTGGCTTCCCTTCATTCTCTCTTCCCCATGGGAAGAATGATTCATGTGGCTGGTGAGTTTGCTCAGTCCCATTCCTGTTTTCTGTTTGGGACCTGCTGGAGAGAAAACACATATTCTGCCCCTCCATGCTGTCCATTTGACAGAGACAGTCCCGCCTGGGGAGACCCCTAGTTGGGTAGCTCTGTCTGTGACTGGATAAGTCCATCTTAGTTTAGACTGCCATGTTAGAAAGCCCATTAGTTCTGCACACTCCAAACAGCTTTATCAGTAAATAACGGGGTCATTTTGATCTCCTATTTGCCCAATTTCTGGGTCTCCCAATTTGTTTTGAGCACAGGTGGGGAAAAGTGAGGTGTCATTTATTGGGTTCCCCAACTCCCAACATCTATGCCTGGTGTTCTGGGAATTCACTTCATAATAACGCATCCAGGAGGAGCTGAAAGACCATCAGCTTCTCTACATTGTGCCCTCTATGTCATACTTCTGTTCCCCCAGTCAGAAACAGGCAGAATCACCTGGCTGTCAGGTTCTCAGTCTACATGGATTTGGGACTCATATTTTCCTTGGACTGGGAAAGATAAATCAGCTTCAGAAGGAACTTACTGAGATACAGATGCATGAGATATAAAAATGTAAGAGAACAAAGAATGGTGTAAAGGAGGCTTCCCATTTTACTACTGCCACAAGAACAACTTGAAAACAAGGTTCACTAAGGTAGGTACCTGACTCCAAATAAGCATTCTAGGCAGTCACTAAGATCTGCTTTCAGGAATATTGAGTAAATCTATATTTTTCCTTTCCTCCACCGGTAAGCAAATTGACATACAAGGAGCCATAAAATGATGGAAAAGTTAAAAAAACAACAAAGATACTTTTCTTCCCCTAACTAAACATTCACAATCTTCTGGGGAGACTTGTCCAGTATACCAGAGATGAATGATTTCCCCCTTTCCATCATGCACACTTCTGAGCCAATTTTTTAAATATTTAAATATTAAATATATTTAAATCCTTTTAGTCATAAAGCCATTGTGCGCTATAGATAAATGCTCTATAGAACGTGTAGTTAGCGCCTTACAGATACGAGACTGGACCTTACCTGAAACTCTCTGGTTCCCTTTTCTAAATCTATAACTATAATCCCTTAAATCACTAAGGAGTCAATAATAAGAAAACCTTTGTAAGTTTGCATTTCTGGCTCAGTATAAAATTAGAGCTTAATTAATTTAACCTGATTTCTGTATCCTTAAAATGTCTAACAGCTATCCAATAAGTAGTTTTCAAATTTCTCCTTTTGCTTATGAAATGAAATTATTTGCCGTCTAACATTAATAAGTAAATACAAAACTACGGAACTCTTAATTTTTCACATATGACACAGGAAAGAAAAGCCTTGTATAAGAGTACACGGCCTTGGCCAGGAGTGGTGGCTCACGCCTGTAATCCCAGCACTTTGGGAGGCTGAGGCGGGCGGATCATGAGGTCAGGAGATCAAGACCATCCTGGCTAACAATGAAACCCCATCTCTACTAAAAATACAAAAAATTAGCCAGGTGTGGTGGCAGGCGCCTGCAGTCCCAGCTAGATGGGAGGCAGAGGCAGGAGAAAGGCATGAACCCAGGAGGCAGAGCCTGCAGTGAGCCGAGATCGCACCACTGCATTCCAGCCTGGGCGACAGAGCGAGACTCCAACTCAAACAAACAAACAAAAAAAGAGTACACAGCCTTATATAAGAATATCTAAACAACATCTATTTCAATATATTAGATAACTATCAGATTATGATAAAATCTCATTGAAATTATTTTGAAATTTTTCTTCTTTTCTAGGTAGTCACTTATAAGCCAACTTACAACTGAAGACAAGACAGAAATCCACAACTTACATCTGCTGGAACTCGTAGCTCTTCTTTGGTATATTCATGGACTACCTGGATTAAATCTTTTGGAAAATATCCAAAAATACGCCCAACCTATACAAAAGAATGGGCAAAAGGGACAAATATCAATCAAATTCTGTGTGAGAAATATAAATGAGAGACTTCTTAGTAGTGTAGAAAATATACAAATATATAGGTAAGTAGATATAACTAAGAGAGGTAGGTAGTTGCTGTTATAATTACACTGAGATTATTACTACTCTGATAATTTAAGTACAGAAAACTGTTAAGCGAACATTTCTAAAACTCTGGAAGTTTTCTTATTATATTCGGCTTAATTCTTTTTTTTTTTTTTTTTTTTTTTCTTTTTTTTGAGACGGAGTCTCGCGCTGTGTCACCCAGGCTGGAGTGCAGTGGCGCGATCTCGGCTCACTGCAAGCTCCGCCTCCCAGGTTCACACCATTCTCCTGCCTCAGCCTCCCGAGTAGCTGGGACTACAGGCGCCCACCACCACGCCCGGCTAGTTTTTTTTTGTATTTTTAGTAGAGACGGGGTTTCACCATGTTAGCCAGGATGGTCTCGATCTCCTGACCTCGTGATCCACCCGCCTCGGCCTCCCAAAGTGCTGGGATTACAGGCTTGAGCCACCGCGCCCGGCCTATTCGGCTTAATTCTAAACATAGTACATGTAAAGTTAGTGTTTAGAAGTAGATAAAAGAGCTATGTAAGGGAATATTATTGTATATTTTTATATTATTAAAACTATGCATAGTAAAGCTGGTTATAAACACAATTCCAAATAACCTCTAGCAAAAATGTACCTACCCATTTCATAGTATTGCTCACAACCCAGAACTTTTAAGTCATTCTTAAACAATAAACAACAGCCATGTAATAAGTAAAAAGAATGCAGAGTTTCTGAAATACATGACCACTACAACAAAAGGCAAATACAGCTGACCTTAAACAACACAAGTGTTAGGGGCACAGTCAAAAATCTGCACAGAACTTTTTTTGACTCCATAAAAACTGAACTACTAATAGCCTACTATTGACCAGAAGCCTTACCAATAACATAAACAGTCAATTAACACATATTTTATATGTTATATGTATATGTTCTCTTCTTACAATAGAGTAAGCTAGAGAAAAGAAAATGTTATTAAGACCAGGCATGGTGGATCATGCCTGTAATCACATTGGGCAGAGGCAGGTGGATCGCTTGAGTTCAGGAGTTGGAGACCAGCCTGGTGACATAGTGAGACCTCGTCTCTACAAAAATTTCTTTTAAAAAATTAGCAGAGCACGGTGGCATGCACCTGTAGTCCCAGCTACTAGGGAGGCTGAGGTGGGAGGATGACTTGAGCCCAGGAGGTTGAGGCTACAGTGACCCATGATGGCGCCACTGCACTCGAGCCTGGGTGATAAAGTGAGACCCTGTCTCAAAAAAAGAAAGAAAAGGAAAAGAAAATAAATGTTATTAAGAAAATCAGAAGGAAGAGAAAATATATTTACTATTCATCATTAAGTAGAAGTGGATAATCATAAAGGTCTTCATCCTCATCCTCTTCATATTGGGTAGGCTGAGGCAGAGGAAGAAGGGGAGGGGTTGGTCTTGCTGTCTCAGCAGTGGTAGAGGCAGAGGAGGTAGAAGAGGAGGCAGGAGACACAGGCACACTTGATGTACCTTTGTGGAAACACAATGTAATTTCTGTCTGGATTCTTTTGCTTCTTCATTTCTCTAAAAATGTTTCTATATGGTACCAACCCTTCTTCTACTGTTTGCTTTATTTTCAGTACCCCTATCAGAGAATGGTCCATGTTATAAAAGAAGTTAACAGCTGTCTTTTAACAACTAAAACCCTTCTATCAGATTGTCTGGTGTTGACTTGTTTTGTGGCCTTTATGTCTTCTTCCTCATTTTCTGGCACTGGTTTGGAAGCACCTATTTCCATCAAGTTGTCTCCTGTTAATTCCTCTGGTGTGGTGTCTATTAGCTCTTGAATTTCCTCAAGATCCATATCTTGAAACCCTTCACCCTCACCTTTTTAGCCATATCTACAATCTGTTTCATACTTTCTTGACTGGCTCTATCATAATCCTGTGAAATCAAGCACAACGTCTGGATACAGTTTTAGGGCTTGACAGCTTTTATGGCCTTTTCTATAATGATGATGGCATCTTCAATGATATAATCCTACCAGAACTTCATGATGTCCTCTCTATTGGCATGCTCTTCCAAGGCGTTGGTGATCCTTTCCATAAAGTATGGTATGTAATGAGACTTAAAGTTCCTCATGACCCCCTAATCTAGAGGCTGAACTAGAGATGCTGTGTTTAGGGCAAGTAGACCATTTCAATTCCTTTGGTGTTGAACTCACAAGGTTGTGGGTGGCCAGGGGCATTTGTCCAATATGAAAAGAACTTTAAAAAGCAGTTCCTTATTGGCAAGGTACTTCCTAACTTCAGGGACAAAGCATTGATGGAACCAATCCAGAAAAAGGGTTCTCATTATCCAGACCTTCTTACTGTACATCCAAAAGACTGGCAGTTGGTATTCAACTTTCCCTTCAAGACAGATAAAAGCAGAAGGCAGTCCTCATCATAAACCCAACTGCATTTGCACAAAGCAATGGAGTTGGCTTATCCCTTCTTGTCTCAAATCCTGGTACACATTTGTTTTTCTTATTTACAAATGTTCTTCGTGGTACTTTTCCCCCCCAGAATAGGGCACTTCTGTCAACATTAAAAACCTGTTCAGGCAGATAGCCTCTCTCCTAAATGATTTTCTTAATGGCACCTAGAAACTCTTCTGCTCCCTCTTGGTTGGCAGAAGCTGCTTCTGCTGTTGTCTTGACTTTCTTTAAGCCAAACCTCTTTCTCAAATTATCAAACTATCCTTTGCTGGCATTAAATTCTTCAGTGTTAGACCCTTCACTTTTCTTTTACTTTGAGTTGTTATATAATGACTTTGCTTTGTCTTGATTCACATTAGAGTCTATAGGAATGTCTTTCTAACAGCAAGCCTGTACCCACAAAAAAGCTGTATTTTTAATAGTACATAAAATGGTATTTTGCAAAAAGTGTAAGATTTTCATAACTGCTGGCATAGCTGCAATAACAGCTTCATGGATTTCCTTTTCTTTTTTTATAATGGTCCTTAAGCTAGATTTGTTAATCTTGCAACCACAGCTGCAAACCTCAATCTACAGCACATATCAAGCAATCAACTTTTTCTTGTAATGTCATTACTCTTCTCTGCTACTTGACAGCACTTCCAACATCACTAGTGACACCTTGTATGGGTCCCAGAGTGTTATTCAAGGTTTATAGTATTGCACTAAACACAAAAAATACATGAAAACCACAAGAGATCACTTTTTACGCACTATACAATTGACTGGAGAGATGAACTGCTCACATGGAAATGACATGGAAATGACGTGGAAATCACGTGGAAATGACAGCGTTACATGGCATTTTAAGTGGATACTCATAATACTTAAGCTCACTAGAACAGCAAAAGGAGGTGGCTATGCAATATATAGTACAGTATGTAGTACAATTAATTTATGCAATTATAATTTAATATTTTATCTTTACATGCTTACATTTCTCTCGACTGCAAAAGGCACCATTAAGATCTGCGTTTGTGTGTGTATGTTTCGATAAATTGTAACTTTTTATACAGATTCGTGTATGTCTTATGGCAGTAAAGAATAAAATACACTATGATCTACATGTAGCTTACACACTAATAACATATCTAACTTTTTCTTAATTTTTTTAGTAATTTCTATGCTATGCAGTCTGAGAGTTAATAAATTATTGCAAACCTCCACAAAATTTTACAATATATTTATTGAAAGAAATCTGCATTATAAGTGGACCCACAGAGTTGAAACCTGTGTTGCCCAAGGATCAACTGTATTTGCGGATAGGATGTATTATACTGCCATTTTCCAAAAGGATATTACAGGTAACTGGAGACAAAACAAAATTACGATGTAATACACACTAATCTGCACACCAAGCTTTTGTTTCATGCAAACCAAAATCTCTATAGAAAATAATTCCATTCATTTTCAGCACTAGTGAAATGTGCCCTCTTGAGAAACACACAGTCTTTTACTAGCTACTGTCTAAAAGGAAGAGGTATATCTTCCAATCATTAAAGGAGGAGGTGGCATGTAAATCAAATGCATGAAAAGAAAAAAAGACCATTATATCACTAATTCACAAAACATCTCCATTCATGAGTGCTCTCGTTCTATCTGAAAACTATCTGAAAGCCAGTAGTAGTAGTAAAATACTGCC
Organism: Theropithecus gelada; assembly: GCF_003255815.1. Lineage (NCBI taxonomy): Eukaryota > Metazoa > Chordata > Mammalia > Primates > Cercopithecidae > Theropithecus > Theropithecus gelada. The sequence goes on from NC_037668.1 coordinate 142,909,021, forward strand.
ATGGAGATTAGATAAGGGCAATTAAACTCTGTGTTATTGGCAGATCAAGTCTAAAATGCTAAGAAACCAAAAAAGACTGCAGAATGAAAACTAAGAAACAGAAATGAGAATCATTTTGAAAGCTGAAGACAGAGTTTTTAAATTCCTAAGAATAAGGTTCATCAAATTAGAGAGAAAACTATTTTATTAAGGGAGAACCTGGAAAAAGGAAACAAATCAGAGGTAGAGGTATATAGAGAAAGGGAAATACTATACATTTACCTTCCTTAATCTTTGTCAATTGGGACCACAGGTGGCATCTCATTTCTTATGATTTGACACAAAAAAAAAAAAAAAAAAAAAAAAATCATAGGTCCACATGACCAGAAGCAATCTTTATGTCTAATTTTGCTTTCACACATCATTTCTGCCAAGGTACTGTTGATTTCTTTTGGGCAGGGGGTGGGGGGGAAAGTAGAGTATTACCTTAAGAGAACAAATTCTGCATAAGATAATATCAGGACAAATACAAATAAATGCCAATGCCCTGTAAGGAAATACTGAAAAGGAAGACAGATAAGGCATGAGCCTTTCCATTAAAGAGTCTTTGACTTTATGTGAGCTAAGACAGTATACAAATTGACTGCCATACAAAGCAGTAAAGCAAATGCCACATGAACAGTGCAAACAAAGTGCCACCTAAACAATCACCAGGCAGCAAAGATCCCTTCTGGCTGGGTGCCGAAGGCAGCGTTCCTTAAGAAGGCAGGATGAGAGGTGCGACCCAGAAAGACTGACAGGACATCCAGAGGTGAATACGTGAATGAGCAAAACTGCAGTGGGAGGAAAATGTTAAGTCAAGTTCATTCATCCAAATGCTCATAGATGAGGAGAGAAAAAAAAAACTTAACTGTTCTATGAAAACCGCAGCCTAGATACATGGAAAAACATTTCCAAGAGTAAAGAATATCAACAAATCTCATTAGGTAGACTTGAAAGAAACAGAATAGATTTGTCTTCGTACAGAGGGAGCCACTTGGGATGCTCTCTAAATAGGAGAGCTGAATCTGACCAGTGGTTGTTTCCCAAGATTACTCCTGAGGAACCTGGAATGCCAACAAAATCAGTCTATTTTTCCCAAGGGGATTTCTTATTTTCTCTTTGTTTGTTTGTTGTTTTATTGAGAGTGAAAACTTTCATAGTTGGGGTGGGTATTTCTCTAAGTGGGGACAATCCTAAAGATATCGAGGACCCCTACTACTTAAAGTAAAAACACAGTCCACACATCACTCTTTCTAAAAAGGAAAGGACAATAACTCATAAGACAGGCCTCTCAATGAGGTCACTCCCAGTGAATATCCTCGTTAAAAACACTAAAGCATTGATTGCCATGTCTGGTATCAGGGCACCCATAAAATCAGCTGGGAACAGAGCCCCTGGGGTAACTTCCAGACACAAGTGTCTGAAAAGCAGGACAAGGATGAACCCAAAGCTGCAAACAAAAAACAAACAAGAAAGCACATGGGAAACACAACATTTTGCTTTTTTACAGACTTATAATAGCACAGATGATTAGGGAACTGTTCCCAAGACTGCCACTTTTTCATAAATAAAAATATAAACAAAGAAATATACATAAAATCAACTTTAAACTTACATGCCTGAAACACTCTCTCAAACATAGTTTACATAGTAAGTCTAATTCCTAATTCCTATGAATCTTTCTTTTTTGAAGCAATGAAGTAAAGAATTTTTCAGCTCTCACCATTTCAACCCCTAATATGTATGGAGTATCCTAGAGGTTGACGCTGAGGGGAACTTGCCAGAATCAGTTCTATTTCAGAAGACTCTGCTGAGCCCCTACTCTGTGCAGACCCAAGGTCTGCTGGATACACAGATCCATCTTTTTTCACAGTCAGGCAGAGAGGACAGGTTAACTCCATCAAGCGTCCCAAGAAAATGCAGTCATTTAAATCTACAGTGCTAAAGAAGCCAGTAAAAATTAAGCATATAAAGTATGTCAAAATTTTACTTACACTTCCAGCCCAAACTTCAGGCCATGCCCTTGCCAGTTTATAGTAAACATATACAGGATCACCTTTTTTAAAATTCACAAAACGACAATCCGGGCCTGTGAAATCTTCTAGAGCCTCACCGCGGTACATTAACACTGTATATAAAGAGAGAGAGAGAAAAAAAAATAGCCAGATATCAGGATTCAGTGTTCACAGTGCATATTGATTTATCAGGAAATATAAGAATCCCACTATAAACAACAACCAAGTTTTTCCAGTACTCTCTGGAATTTCTTTCATACGCTCAAAGAAAGTATCTCAAATCCTTAGAGCTTTACTGCTATAAATCATATCTTCTACAAGCAGACGGGGAAAGGAAAACCTTCTCTATTTTTCTCTATGGATAATATTGAGAAACAAAAAGCAATGTGTCAACTGCCACACATGGCTTTTCTCACCCAAGTGAAACTCTCGATTCCCTCTCTAACCTTCTAGTCCTCAATCTTTTCTGTTTCATATTCATAAAAAGCTTCCTTTTGCAAATGGGTAAATTCAAGCCCAGATGATGACTAGCTTAAGCATGACTACATGAAGGGTAATAGGGAGCTAGAGTACCCAGGAACCCCCAAGAGGTCAATTAACTTGAACTAACCACTAAAAGTCTCTATCTTCAAGTGGCTATAACCGCTACTATGTAGCAGTAAACACTGTCAATTTCATTTGCAGCCAAGTTGTTCCCTCAGTACAGTGTCTGGATAAATTGATGGGAAAGGATATCTATCACACCCTACTGTAGATTCAATTACATCACAAGGGAATCTTTTCTGAAAGTAAATAATGTTGACTGCATCCAACATTAAGTTTCAAAACAAAGGAAAAAATACCCTTATGTATATTTTTCTATAAACAAAATCAAAAGTCGACATCCCATTTGGCTGGGACTAAGCAAAACTATGAGAATAGGTCAGTAATTCAATCACGCTTGATCTAGAAACTGGTAGAAGCAGTACTTTTATTTTTGTTGACCACATACACAGTTTCCCATGTAAGACGAAATGGACAATAAATACGCTGAAATAGCAGAGACAAAGAAGGATGAATGGAAATAAGATTTTTTCCAAAAGCCAATTTGCTACAAAATACATTAAAAACCTGCCTTTAAATGGCTGTACATGCATATAGATTTGGAAGGGGTTACTTGTTTTTTGAAGCTAAACTCTGATTATTTTCCAACATGTCAGCTTTGTAGCTCAGATATAATTGAGTGTGAGGCCAGGTTTAAGGTGATGGACAATTTAAGGTTGAGAATAAGACCAGAATTGAAAATGGCAATGTTTTTCTTGCTCCCCCTCATAATAGATCATAGAGGATTTATAATAATATATCAAAGGCCAAAAAACTGCACCTTGTGGAACAGCTATTTGAAAAGCACACAAGGGCACCATACACACTCACATTACTAAACACTTTATACAACACAACACACACGCATCTAGATCTTGCTCCTGTTGATGCCTATTGTATTTGGTTTACTCTGTTTGAACACATACCATTTCTCAAGTTATGTTACAACCGTGAGCTCTTCTAACATCACGCCTTAGTACTGAAGAAGCACCAGTGATGTGATGATTCTCCAGGTACCTGTTTTGAGGGACCCAGGCAGGGCAACGCTTGCAAGCAAAGAATACCAACTATCTTGCCATTGCCAGCGGCAAATGGGTAACAGTGTGGTTTTGACCCAAGAAAACTAAAGGGAAAAATCATGGCAGTTGTACTGCTTTTGTAGTGTTTATTTACATCAACCATAGAGTTATCTCTAGGAATGGCTTCACACTCATTAGAGACCACTTTTCTTGATTAGTGTTGTAGAGATACAAACAGTTCATATTATGAAATTCGGTTTTCATAACATCAATTTGAATATAAATAGCTAAACCGTAGGGTTCTTGGCCTTCTTAAAATGAATATTTTTCTATAGGCATTGCTTAACAATGTATGAAAAACCGTTTCTGCAGCGGCTATCAGTAAGTTACAAGGCTGAGCCTGCCTGGGAGGCCCTAAAATGATCCTGGTCCGGCGAACACAGAGGGAAGAGGTTTCAACACACAAGTGGCTAAGGCTAAACCAAGCTTGGCTTATGAGACCCTTGGAGTATTTACTGTCATTCCTGTAATAACCCTCTTCATCCGAGCCTGAAGATCTGTGCCCTCTCCACCGCCCACCTCCAATCCCAGACTGGAGAGCAATTCCGCTTCCTGCGCACAGAAGAGGAGGCTGCCGGTCCCAGGTGGCCGGTGCAGATCCTCGGTCTCTTCGCAGAGCGAAAGATTTTGGTCTTCCTGCAGCCCTGCCTGGCAGTCTGCAAGGAGGCTTCCAAGCACAGAAACGACAGGATTGATCAAAGTCGGGGCAGAGACCTCGGAATACAATGAGTGCTTGGACTCCGGACTCGTCCCAAACCTAAACTCCCAATTTCTGTTCAAAAGGCGGTACAAGCCCAAATCCCAATAAAGCAGAAGGGCAAAGGAGCAGCGCCAGAGAGCCTTTCCTGAGAAACCCCACCATCAACCTGCCACTGGGAAAACGCCCACCGGCATCTGAGCCCTTAGCGCATCTGCCCGGGTAGTGCACCCACCGAGGTCCCCGCAGCGCGGGCAGGAAAGCTTTGGCTGCGGCGTGGGGAGCCCAGACGCGCGGCGCGCAACAACATCTACCCTCCCAGCCCGGGCGGATGGCGGGGGGTGGGAAGGGGACGCTGTGAGCCACTCCTGGGGAAGCCGGGGACCACCGCAAGCAACCCCCAGCCCCAGCAGAGGAAAATAAAACGCTGGCAACAAGTGGGAGGTGCAGCCCCCCATGGTCAGGCCCGCAGGGCTGGGCGCTAACAGAGCGGGAGAAGGCAGACACAGCGACCCGGAGCGCGCCCATCCCCGCGTTCCGCCCGTCCCGCCTGCGACCCCCGGGACGGCCCGCTGGGCTGCGGAACTCCGGCCCCCGCAGAGCCGAGGCGGCGCCGCCGCGGAGACCCCGGGGCCGGCCGCCCACCGGCGCACTCACTGCTGCATTCGTCGTCCGCGCAGAGTTTGTGCTCCGAGAAGCGCCGGCCAGTGCTGGGGTCCAGCTGGCCCGGTACCCGCCAGGGCAGCCCGAGCACGAGCAGCCAGACGAGCAGCCCAGGCGCCGCAGCCATGTTGTGGTCACTTCGGGGAGCCGGTGACGCGGAGGAGGAGGCCGGGGCGGGGGCGGGGATGGGGGCGGGGACGGGGGCGGGGACGGGGACGGGGGCAGGGACGGGGCGGGGGCGGGACGGGGGCGGGGACCGGGATAGGGACGAGGGCAGGGACGGGGCGGAGCGCCGGGGGCGAGTGGGAAGACAAGCGCGGAGGGGCGGCGCCCGGGAAGGTCTGAGCAGTTTTCGACTGACACGTCAGCAGAGGCTCTAGGAGGGATGCGGGAGACCTCCAGGAGGAGGACTGGCAGCCGCCTCGTCCTCTCCTCGAAGCTTTCTCCTCTGGTCGCTGCCTTGGCAACCAGGACTCTTAAGTGTTCTCCCTCGTCCAATCACCTGCCTTTGCCCCAGTCCCTCGCAGAACCTCCGCGTGACTCCATTCGTTGTTCACCCCTCCCTGCGCGCTAGGGTCCCTCAACCCTGCGCCATCTCAACAGGTCCCTTCTAGCCCTTTCTTGCAGCTTCTGGTTTGTGGCCTGTCCCGAACCAGCGCCCCTCCACTTCACCCCGCTACTCCCACTTTTGGTATGGTACCTCCTTTTCTGAACTACCAAATCCCACCCGCGATTTGCCACTATTAGTCTCTGGTTTCAGGCTCCCTCCCCTTCAGCCTCCCAGGGCTTCCTTGGGGGCACCATACCGTGATGCTCTTTATGAAAGCGGGAGGTGAATGGAATAGGGGGCTGAGGATGTAAATCAGAGCCTGTGGCCTGCTTGGTCTTTAATAGAAATGGGTAATATTCCTTGGGCTGAGATCTTGAGATTCCTAGATCTATATCCATAGGGAAAAAGTAAACTAACTCAATAACAGTGTGATGAGCTTCCATTTTGTACTTATTTCATGCCTGACATTGTATAAAGCACCCAGGGTGGTGGGAGAGGACCTTGTCTAAACAAGTCCACGACTTAGTGAAAACCAACTGACATGAAAATAACTAAACAATAAATGTCAGAGTAGGGAAAATTAGTTAATAGCAGCTAACATTTATTGAGTACTTTATGCCCAGTTGTTATTCTAGGGTCTTTCTACACATGAATTAAGATTAATTTAATCTTCACAACAATATCACCTTAGAGTAGTAGGTCCTATTATGATCCCCATTTCAGAGATGACTACCATAAGGCATTCAAACACCTAGTGAGTGATGGAGCTAAGATTCCAACCCAGGTGGTATGCTCCTTTTTAATCACAACTCTGTAAAGCCTCCATCAAGCAACAAGCAATTTTTGTACTTACTTTCTGAGTAGGAAAACAAAATCTTATTTAAATCATATTATAACTGGATTATTTATATGTGCAATTAAAAAAGCGGGGATGGCATGAGCAGATCAGCCCAGAGAAGAGTGGCTACAATGCTCTCCAGCCCTGGTTGAAGAACTTGGCATTTTTCTGTGACCAGGAGCTTCTCATTGCAGTCTCTAAGGTTATTCATCAACCTTGAACAACAAACCCAGCAGCTGGTTTCCCAAACAAATCATATTATTTAAAAGCAAGAAGAAAGAATGTGGCTTGTCTGTGCAATCCATTATATTGAATAAGGAAAAAATAGTAAACAGTTGCTCACTAATTTTTGTCTGTAGGAGCCGTGAGAGATCCTATTGGGCCAATGTAATTCCAATGCAGTCCTGAGAAAATATACATTTGGTAAGGTCATGAACAAGCACTCTCTATCCAAGTAGTAGTTCTGTTCATTCTTCATTTCTTTTCTACTGTGTATTTATTTGTTTTAATATCTTAGATGTGTCTAATAGGCATCTCTAACAATATGCTGAAAACCAAACTCTTTATTTTTTTCTCTCAAACTCTGCTCCTGTCAGTCTTCCCTATTTGAGATAGGAATAGGAATGACAATTTAATTCCTATCTTCCAGGTGCTTAAGCCAAAAACACACAAACCATCCTTGACCTCTTTTCTCTCACACCCGAGTCCAATCCATCAGACAATCCCATGTCTTTTTTAATAGCTTCATCGAAGTGTAATTAACCTACAATAAATTGCACGTTTAAAGGGTACAATTTGATAATTTTTGACATATGTCTACACCCATGAGACCATTACCACAATGAAGTTAATTAACATATTCATCACCTCTGAAAGAGTTCTCATGATCCTTTATAATCCCTCCCTCCCTTCTTCCAGCTGTCTTCAGACAACCTTCTGTCACTGTAGATTGGTTTGCATTTTCTAGAATTTGATATAAATGGAATAACACAGTATACATTCTTTGTCTGATTCTTTCACTCAGCATAAATATTTGAAATATTAAGAATCTGACCACTTCTCCCCATCTCCAGTGGCAGCAGTGCAGGCCAGGCCACCCATCTCTCACCCGAATAACTGCAATAGCCTTGTCATTTTCTTGCTTCTGCTCTTACCCTTCCAAAGTCAGTCTCAATAGTAGCTAAAGCAATAGTTTTATGATATAAATGTGGTAATGTCTCTCCCCTGCTCATAACTTTCCTGTGGCTTCCCATTTCCAAGTAAAATGCAATTACTTCTTTATGGAGTATACTGTCTTATTTAATTTTACTCCTCTCCCCTTTTACCCTCATTTCCTGACACTCCTCCTTTGCTCTGTTGGTTCCACCCAAATACGCCGAGCCTAATCCTGCATTCATGTATCTGCACTTGCAGTGTTCCTTCAGTCTGGAATAATTCCCCAAATAGTCTGCCTGGCTAACTAGTTTCCTCAATCGTGTCTCTGTAACAGTGCCATATCTTACAAGTGAGGCCTTCCCTGATACCCCTACATAAAACAGAACTCCTTCTCATGACTAGCTGGCTCATCACCCTGCTTTATTTTTCTTTAGAGCGTTTACCACCTGCCTTATGTTTATCTACTTTACTGCCACCCAACCTCCAATATAAGCTCCATGAAAGCAGGGGATTTGTCTGTTTTGTTCACTGCTGTAATATCAGTGCCTAGAACAATGTCTGGAATATATAAGGTACTCAACAAATGGTTTGTTGAATAAACCCATGGATCTTCACGTATTATAAATATATTATGCTATTAACCTAAATAAAGCCTCCATAAAATGAATAGTACCAAGAGGGAATATACCATGAAAACAAGGCATTTGGTGTCTTCCCCTCAGCGGCATCCTTAACACCAAAGACAGAACCTGAAAAGTATTTACTGTTGAATGAGGGTGTATTTGTTGCAGAGGGAGTGGATGAAATAGCACGTATTTTTTCCCTATATACTACCAGAATATTAAAGCAGATTTAAAACATGATTTTCTCTTATTTCTCCTTAGATTAGAATTAATAACAATTCGTTGATGAAAAAAACAAAATTCCAAAATGATCTAATTGAATATTATTACTTTACAAAGTGAATAATATTTAATTTGACTAATATTTACTATGCTTTTACATGAAAGGTCAGAGCGCTCTGTTACTGAAGAACTAGCTACTTAAGTGTGTAGATTTTATAGGGTTTTGATTTATCTACATTTTTGAAAAAATTACTTTCTTAAAAAGATATTGACAAGCCGGTGGATAATTAGAAGACAGTTCTCAACTGACCACAATGAAGGTAAGGGTGGTGGTTCTTCCTCCTAGAGTTTATAAAATTAGGGGATGAATCAGCATTCATTTTCACTCATAGCATTTGAATACGTGGTATTGATGTTTAACATAAACTCTAATCTTACGTGTATTATTTGGTAACACTTCAAATGGAATTTTCAAATGGGTCAAGATTGAGTAAGAGTTAAAAATAGATTTGTCTAGTTTTGGGTGGAAGATACATAGAAACATAAGATTGGAGGGTTTCTGACCTCAGGGAATTTGCAGTCTAAATGAGAAAACGAGATATCTGAAACAAATAGGAGACATCACAATAATATATATCATTGTAAACTTGCCATGGTGCCTAGCCATGAACATCCGGAAGGTCTAACACTGAAGTTACCAGTAAGAACCTAGTCTATTGCCAATGATGAAATCACTCAGTGTTTAGAGAATGGAGTAAAACATTTATTGAGGACTACAGCTTCCATCCAAGATGGAGTAACAGGGACAGGATTTACCTTTTCACATCAAACATCTAAAAGCCTGGACAAAATGTATGAAATATTTTCAGACACTGGACAATAAGCAATATAGAACAGTAATCCCTAAGATAAACTTGAAAGATGAGATGAGTGCTATGATTGTCCTTGCTTACTGCCTGGAGATTTCCAGGACACAGCCAGGGAAGGGAAACTTAAATAGGAAATCTTCTCGAGTTAAAGAGACAGATTTGAGAGTTTAAGGAAGCCAATGTAGCTAGAGTTCACAGGGCAGAGTCCAAGAGAGGGGGAAAAAAAAGCTACACGGAGAAGAGAGAATTGTACAGAGAGAGCGCCAGAGATCTACAGAGGATTTCCTTCAAGTCTTCAGCTGAGTAACAATAAGCATATATGTGTGAGGAACTAGCTGATGCCAGGAAAAGAACACCAGGGAGGAATGGAAGAGACAATTGTTAGAGTGCAGAACAGTTTGTATTATCACCAGCCAGAGTAGAAAATCTGTAATAAACAGGGCATCAAGTAAAGTATTCAGTAAAAGGGAAAAATTAGCCCAAGATTAGAGGCTACTCTGGTCCTGCCTAGCAAAACTTAAAAGCAAGCCTTGAAAAGATCAAAATGCTTCCAAGTAAATTAACTGCATTCCAGAGTAAAGCTCTAGCATATTTAAAAGAATACAAAAATATCTAACATTCAACAAGGTAAATTCATGATGTCTGGAATGCAGTGAAAAATTATAAGGTATGCAAAGAAGTAAGAAAATGCAACCCATAATGAAGAGAAATCGATCAATAGAAATTATTTAAAAAGACACTAATGATAGAATTATTACACAAGTATTTAAACACAGTTATAGTCCATATGTTCAAAATGCTATAGGAAAACATACGTATGTAAAAGAGAAGCAAGACATAAAAACAATTGAATTCAAACTTAGGTGAAAAAAACCAATGCCTGAGATAAAAAATACACTGGATAGGATTAACAGAAGATTGTATACTACAGAAGACAATATTAGTGAGCTTGAAGATGTCGCAATATAAACTCCTCACAATGAAACCCATAGGTATGAGCTGACAGATGTACAAAGCAAAAAAAGAAAAACAAAAACTTTTAAAAAGAAAAAAAATAAAACAATGAAACATGAAGAATAAAGAGACGGAAAGAAATGAATAGACTGTCAGTGTGCACAACTTCAACTAGTCCAATATATGTGTAATTGGGGTCTCTGAAGGAGATGAAGAGACAGAAAACATTTTTGAATAAATAATGAGTGAAGGTATTCCAAATTTAATGAAAACTCACAGATTCAAGAAGCCCAACAAACCACAAGCACAGGAAACATTAAAAAAACAAAAAAACAAAAAAACCAATGCCCATCAAATTGGCTAAAACCAGTGGTAAGGAAAAAAACTTTAAAAAGATCTACAGAAAATACACATAATATATAGAAAGGAGCAAAGATAAAAATGACAGTATACTTCTTTTCAGAACCATGTCAGTTAGAACGCAGTAGATCAACATTTTTAAGTTCTGAAAGAAAATAAAGTTGACATTCTGGAATTATATACCAAAGATGAGGTAAAGTCTTTCTTTCAAAGATGAGGTAAAGTCTTTTCAATGAATGATGCTAAGACAACTGAATATCCATGTGCAAAAGAATTAAGTTGAACCCTACCTCATACCACATATAAAAATTAACTCAAAATGGATCACAGACCTAAATGTAATAGCTAAAACCATAAGACTCTTAGAAGAAAACCTAGGGGTAAATCCTGGAATAGGCAATGGTTTCTCATCTATGACACCAAAAGCACAAGGAACAAAATAAAAGAACAGATAAATTAGACTTGATCAAATATAAAACTTCTACGCTTCAAAGGTTACCATCAAGAAAATGAAAAGACATTATATCAAAACAAAATTTAAAAAAAGAAAAATGAAAAGACAGTCACAAAGAACAGAAGAAAATATTTCAAAGTAATATATCTGATAAAGGACTTGTACCTAGAATACACAAGCAACTCTTCCAACTCAATAACAAAAAGATAAATAAATAGCCCAATTTGAAAACGGACAAAGGGGCCAGGTGTGGTGGCTCACACCTGTAATCCTAGCACTTTGGGAGGCCGAGGCAGGTGGATTGCCTGAGCTCAGGAGTTCTAGACCAGCCTGGGCAACACGGTGAAACCCTGTCTCTACTAAAATACAAAAAATTTAGCTGGGCATGGCAGCGTGCACCTGTAATCCCAGCTACTTGAGAGGTTGAGGCAGGAGAATCACTTGAACCTGGGAGGAGGAGGTTGCAGTAAGCCGAGATTGCACCACTGCCCTCCAGCCTGGGTGACACAGCTAGACTCCATCTCAAAATAAAACAAAACACAACCAAAATGGGCAAAGGATTGGAATAGACATTTCTCCAAAGAAAATACTCAAGGCCCTTATGCAAATGAAAAGATAGATACTCAACATCATTAGCTAGTAGAGAAGTGTAAATCAAAACCACAATGAGACACTATTTCATAACTACTAGGTTGGCTATAAGATAAAAGAGAATAACAGATGTTGGCAAGAATGTGGAGAAATGGAAACACATATACATTGCTGGTAGGAATATCAAGTGGTACAGGCACTTTGGAAAATAGCAGTTCCTCAAGAAGATAAACATAGAATTACCATATTACCCAATAAATCTACCCCTAGTTATATAACCAAGAGTACTGAAAACTTATATCCACACAAAACCTTGTCCACCAATGCTCATAACAGCATTATTCATGAAAGTAAAAAATGAAAACAACCCACACGTTCATTCAACTGATGAATTAATGGTAGGTATAAAATATGGTAGGTATATCAATACAATAAGGAACGAAATAATGATACATACTACAACATAAGCGACCTTTGAATGCATTTTTCTAAATGAAAGAACTTAGCCACAAAAAGCCACATACTGTGTGGTTCCATTTAGATGACATTTTCAGAATAGAAAAATCTGTAGACACAGAAAGTAGGGCTGGAAGAGATGGGAACTCAAGGACTGACAGATGAAGTGTACAGCGTTTCTCTTTGGGGTGATGGAAATGTTCTAAGATTGATTGTGATGAAGGCTGCATATCTCTGACTATACTAACAACCACAGAACTGTACACTTCAAGTGGGTGGATTGTATGGTATGCGAGTTACAGGTCAATAAAGCTGTACCCCTCCAAAAGACTCTCATGTCAAAAATTTCTAAATATGCAAAATAAAGCAAGACAAAATATGGTAAAATACATTTTCACATGCACAAATGCTGAAAGAATTCATCACTACAAGATCTACAATACAAGAAATGTTGAAGCCCTTTAGGCAGAAAAAAAATACCAGATGGAAATCTGAATATACAAAAAAGAATAAAAGAATGCCAGAAATGTATATATGTAGGCAAATATAAAATATTTTTCTACTTAAAATATATAAAACATGTTTCTTATTTTAAAAATCTCTTTAAAAGATAATTACCTGTTTAAAGCAAACTAATAACAGTATATCACAAAATATACAATATATGTACATTAAAATGAATGACAACAAAAGTATAAAAGCAGGAGAGAAGAAATAGAAATAAAGGTCTTAACCTATAGATGAAGTGATAAAATATTCCATGAAGGTATAGTATAATAAATTAAAGATATATATTATAAACCCTGAAGCAATAACCAAAAAAGCACAGTTATAGCTAGTAAGTTCACAAAGGAGATAACATGTGGTTAATTCAGAAGTAGATGACAAGAGTCAAAGGAAAAAAAACAGATGGGACAGATAGAAAGCAAATAACAAGACCCTAGATTTTATCAATCATACCAATAATCACATTACATGTAAATGGTCAAAGGCGGGATTGTTAGACACAATTCAAAAGCAATACCCTACTAGATGCTGTCTGCAAGAAAACACACTTGAAACATAATGACACAAATACATTAAATGTAAAAAAAGATAAACCATGCTAACACTAATCGAATTAGGCTAGAGAAGCCATATTAATATCAGAGAAAATAGATTTAAGAGCAAAGAATATTACCAGAGATAGTCATTTCATAATGTTAAAGAAGATAACTCATCAAGATGATACAACAATTTTAAATGTATATACACTTAATAATAGAGCTTTAAAATACATGAAGCAAAAACTGATAAAAACCTAATAGGAGACCTGCACAAATAGTTGGAGATTTCAACACCTCTCTCTCAATAATTGATCGAACAAGAACCCAGATAATCAGTAAGAATGTAGAAGCCTTAACACCATCAATTAACTTGGCCTAATTGATATTTGTAGAACACCCCACTCGTCGACAACAGAATACATATTCTTTTTAAGTTTTTGTGGAATATTTACAACAATGTCATGGGCCGCAGAACAATATGTTTTTAAAAATTCAAATTATGCAAAATATGTTCTATGCCTACATGGAATTAGAAATCAATAACAAAAAGATATCTGGAGGATCTCCCAAGTTTTAGAAACTAAATAGTATGGTTTGGCTCTGTGTCCCCACCCAAATCTCATCTTGTAGCTCGCATAATTCCCACATGTTGTGGAAGGGACCCGGTGAGAGATTATTGAATCATGGGGGTTGGTCTTTCCCATGCTGTTCTTATGATAGTGAATAGGTCTCACGAAATCTGATGGTTTTTAAAATGGGAGTCTCCCTGTACAAGCTCTCTTTTTGTCTGTTGCCATCCATGTAAGATGTGACTTGCTGCTCCTTGCCTTTTGCCATGATTGTGAGGCCACCCTAGCCATGTGGAACTGTGAGTCCAATAAACCTCTTTCTTTTGTAAATTGCCCAGTCTCAAATATGTCTTTATCAGCAGCATGAAAACAAACTAATACAGTAAATTGGTACCAGTAGCGTGGGGCGTTGCTGAAAAGATACCCAAAAATGTGGAAGCAACTTTGGAACTGGGTAACAGGCAGAGGTTGGAACAATTTGGAGGGCTCAGAAGAAGACAGGAAAATGTGGGAAAATTTGGAACTTCCTTGAGACTTGTTGAATGACTTTGATAAAAATGCTGATGGTGATATGAACAATAAGGTCCAGGCAGGGCTGGTCTCAGAGGGAGATGAGGAACTTGTTGGGAACTGGAGCAAAGGTGACTCTTGTTATGTTTTAGCAAAGAGACTGGCAGCATTTTGCCCCTGCCCCAGAGATTTGTGGAACTTTGAACTTGAAAGAGATGATTTAGGATATCTTGCAGAAGAAATTTCTAAAAGAAAGCATTCAAGAGGTGACTTGGGTGCTGTTAAAGGCATTCAGCTTCAAAAGGGAAACAGAGCATAAAAGTTGGAAAATTTGGCTGGGCACAGTGGCTTATGCCTGTAATCCCAGCACTTTGGGAGGCTGAGGTGGGTGGTTCACAAGGTCAAGAGATCAAGATCATCCTGGCCAACATGGTGAAACCCCATCTCTACTAGAAATATAAAAATTAGCTGGGTGTGGTGGTGTGCACCTGTAGTCCCAGCTACTTGGGAGGCTGAGGCAGGAGAATCACTTGAACTTGGGAGGCAGAGGTTGCAGTGAGCCGAGATCGCACCACTGCACTCCAGCCTGGTGACTCTGTCTCAAAAAAAAAAAAAAAAAAAAAAAAAAAAAAAAAAAATTGGAAAATTTGTAGCCTGACAATGTGATAGAAAAAAAATCCCATTTTTGGGGAGAAATTCAAGCTGGCTGCAGAAATTTGCACAAGTAACAAGGAGCCAAGACAATAGGGAAAATGTCTCCAGGGCATGTCAGAGACCTCTGTGGCAGCCCCTCCCATCACAGGCCTGGAGGTTTAGGAGGAAAAAGCAGTTTTGTGTGCTGGGCCCAGGGTCCCTCTGCTTTGTGCAGTCTAGGGACTTCATGCCCTGTATCCCACCTGCTTCAGCTGTGGCTGAAAGGGGCCAATGTAGAGCTTGGGCCATGGATTTAGATGGTGCAAGCCTCAAGCATTGGCAGCTTCCATGTGATGTTGAGCCTCCGAGTGCACAGAAGTCAAGAATTGAGGTTTAGGAACCTCCACCTAGATTTCAGAAGATACAAGGAAAGGCCTGGATGCTCAGGCAAAAGTGTGCTGCAGGGGCGGAGTCCTCATGGAGAACCTCTGTTAGGGCGCTGCAGAAGGGAAATTTGGAATGGGAGCCCCCATGCAGAGTCCCTACTGGGGCAATGCCTAGTGGAGTTGTGATAAAAGAGCCACTATCCTCCAGACCCCAGAATGGTAGATCCACTGATAGCTTGTACCGTGCACCTGGAAAAGCTGCAGATACTCACTGCCAGCCTGTGAAGGCAGCTGGAAGGGAGGCTGTACTCTGCAAAGCCACAGGGTTGGAGCTGCCCAAGACTATGGGAACCCACCTATTCCATCAGCATGACCTGGGTGTGAGACCTGGGGTCAAAGGAGATCGTTTTGGAGCTTTAAGATTTGACTACCCCACTGGATTAAGGACTTTGTTTTAGCCCCTTTGTTTTGGCCAATTCCTCCCATTTGGAATGGCTCTATTTATGCAGTGCCTTTACCACCCTTGTATCTAGGAAGTAACTAACTTGCTTTTGATTTTACAGGTTCATAGGTGGAAGAGACTTGCCTTGTCTCAGATAAGACTTTGGACTGTGGACTATTTTTTTTGAGATAGAGTCTCACTCTGTTGCCCAGGCTGGAGTGCAGTGGCACAATCTTAGCTCACTGCAACCTCCACCTCCCAGGCTCAAGTGATTCTCCTGCCTCAGCCTCCTAAGTAGCTGGGATTACAGGCGTGTACTACCACACCCGGCTAATTTTTGTATTTTTAGTAGAGATGGGGTTGCGCCATATCAGCCAGTCTTGTCTCAAACTCCTGATCTCAGGTGATCTGCCCACCTCGGCCTCCCAAAGTGCTGGGATTACAGGCGTGAGCCACCATGCCTGGCTGACTGTGGACTTTTGAGTTAATGTTGGAATGAGTTGAGACTTTGGGGAACTTTTGGGGAGGCATGATTGGCTTTGAAATGTGAAGATATCAGATTTGGCAGAGGCCAGGGGTGAAATAATATGGTTTGGCTCTGTGTCTCCACCCTAATCTCATCTTGTAGCTCCCATAATTCCTGCATGTTTTCGGAGGGACCCAGTGAGAGATGATTGAATCACAGGAGCAGGACTTTCCTGTGCTGTTCTCATGATAGTGAATGGGTTTCATGAGATCTGATGGTTTTTAAAATGGGAGTCTCCCTGTACAAACTCTCTTTTTGCCTGCTGCCATTCATGTAAGATGTGACTTGCTCCTCCTTGCCTTCCACCATGATTGTGAGGCCTCCCCAGCCATGTGGAACAGTGAGTCCAATAAACCCCTTTCTTTTGTATATTGCCCAGTCTCAGGTATGTCTTTATCAGCAGCATAAAAACAGACTAATACACTAAATAACAAACTTTTAAATAATGCATGAGGCAAAGAGGAAATCCAATGAGAAATAAGAAAGTGTTTCACAGTGATTGAAAATGAAAAAGAAAACATATAAAAAGCCACTAAAATCCTGCTTAGAGATAAAATTATCACCCTAATTTGCCTCTATTAGAAAAACCAGAAAGGTCTCAAATTAATATCCTCAGCTTCTACCTTTGAAAACTAGAAAAGGAAGAGCAAATTAAAACCCTAGTGAGCAGGGAAAAGGAAATAATAAGGATAAGATTTATGTAAAACAAAAAGAAAGTAGAGAAAATCAATGAAACTAAAAGTTGATTCTTTAAGAATATCAATAAAATTCATAAACTTCTAGTCAGACTGATCCGGGGGTTAAAAAGAGAGAAGATACTAAATACCAATAATAGAAATGAGAGAGAGGACATCACTACAAATTCTAGACATTAGAAGAAGAAATAAGTTAGACAACTTAGATAAAATATTTAGCCTCTGAAAGACACAGACTACCAAAGTTCATTCAGTTAAAAACAAGGTAACCTGAAAAGCCCTGTATTTATTATAGAAATTGATTGGTGGCTAGAAAAAAACAACCTTCCAGGCAAGGCACAGTGGCTCATGCCTGTAATCCCAGCACTTTGGGAGGCTGAGGTGGGTGGATCACCCAAGGTCAAGAGTTTGAGACCAGCCCAGCCAACATGGTTAAACGCCGTCTCCACTAAAAACACAAAAATTAGCCGGGTGCCGTGGCACACACCTGTAGTCCCAGCTACTTGGAAGGCTGAGGCAGGAGAATAGCTTGAACCCGGGAGACAGAAGTTGCAGTGAGCTGAGATCGTACCACTGCACTCTAAACTGCGTGACAGAGCAAGACTCCATAAAAACAACAACAACAAAAAAAAAAAAAAAAAAAAAAAAAAAAAAAAAAAAAAAAAAAAAAAACAAGAAAAAGAAAAAGGAAAAGAAAAACTTTCCAACAAAGAAAACTCCAGATCCAGATAAATTCAATGGTGATTTCTACTACACATTTAAGGCAGAAATAATACCAACTGTACACATACTCTTCCAAAAAATTCAAGAGAATGAAATAGGTCTGTATTAATTCTTTAACACCAGTACTACTCTGATATCCAAACCGGAAAACAACCTTATAATAATGACATTACAGAAGATTGTCATCTTCTGAACACAGATGCAGTAATCCTTAACAAAATTTTAGCAAGTTGAACCTGTCAGTATATAATGATGGTAATGCAGCACCACCAAGCAGGTTTTATCACAGCAATGCAAGGTTATCATTCAAAAGCCAATTGATGTAATTTATCATATTAATAGATTAAACAATAAAATCCATATGATCATCCCAATAGATGCCACAAAACCCTTCCTTCCTTTTTTTTTTTTTTCAAACAAAGTGTTCATGCTTGTCTCCCAGGCTAGGGTGCAATGGTGTGATCTCGGCTGAGTGCAACCTCTGCCTCCTAACTTCAAGCAGTTCTCCTGCCTCGGCCTCCTGAGTAGTTGGGGTCACAGGCATGTGCCACTATGCTCAGCTAAATTTTGTATTTTTAGTAGAGATGGGGTTTCACAATGTTGGCCAGGCTGGTCTCGAACTCCTGACCTCAGGTGATCTGCCTGCCTCAGTCTCCCAAAGTGCTGGGATTACAGGTGTGAGCCATAGCACCCGGCCCCCACATTTATTCCTAATAAAAACTTGGCTAAGTGCCGTGGCTCACACTTATAATCCCGGCACCTTGGGAGGCCGAGGCAGGTGGAACGCTTGAGGTCAGGAGTTTGAGACCAGCCTGGCCAATGCGGCGAAACCCTGTCTCTACTAAAATAATAAAAAATTGCTAAGCATGGTGGAGCATGCCTGTAGTCCCAGCAGCTTATAAGGCTGAGGCACGAGAATTGCTTGAACCTGGAGGCAGAAGTTGCAGTTAGCTGTGATCATGTCACTGCACTCCAGCCTGGGCCACAGAACAAAACTCTGTCTCAAAACAAAAACAAAAGCAAAAACAAAAGCAAAAACATAAACAAAAACAAAAAACTCTCAGCACACTGAGAATAGAAGGAAACTTTCCCAAACTGATAAAGGGCTTTTACAAAAAATCTACTGCTGGTGTCAGTCATGTTGGTGATTGACAGAAAACTTTCCCTCAAAGAAGGAAAAAGTCACAGAGGTCTGCTTTTACCACTTCTACTTAACAATGTAATAGAGGTTCTAGCCAGTGAAATAAGGCAAGAAAAACATAAAATGCTTACAAATTGGAAAGAAAGAAGTAAAATTTGCAGACAAAATGATTGGCACTATAGAATATCCTAAAGAATCTAAAATAAAGCCACTAAATTAAAAAGTGAGTTTAGTAAAGTTGCAGAATAAAAGATCAATATAATCTGACAACAGATGTGAAAAAACTGAGCACTGAAGAATACAAATCATTTTTTTTTTTTTTTTTTTTTTTTTTTTTTGAGACGGAGTCTCGCACTGTGTCACCCAGGCTGGAGTGCAGTGGCGCGATCTCGGCTCACTGCAAGCTCCGCCTCCCAGGTTCACGCCATTCTCCCGCCTCAGCCTCCGAGTAGCTGGGACTACAGGCGCCCGCCACCACGCCCGGCTAGTTTTTTGTATTTTTAGTAGAGACGGGGTTTCACCATGTTAGCCAGGATGGTCTCGATCTCCTGACCTCGTGATCCACCCGCCTCGGCCTCCCAAAGTGCTGGGATTACAGGCTTGAGCCACCGCGCCCGGCCTCGAATACAAATCATTGCTGATAAAAAGTAAAGAATAATTAAATGGAAAGCTATGCCATCTTCACAGATTGGAAGACTTAAATGTGTAATGATGTCCATTTTCCCCTAATTACTTGATGGACTTAATACAAGCCCAATCAAAATTCAGAAGGCTTCTTTGTAGAAACTGACAAGCTAATTTTAAGATTTATATGGAAATCATATAATAAGGACAGGGAATAGCCAAAATATCTTTGAAAAGAACAACAAAGTTGGAGGAGTTACATTGCCTTTACCAAGATTTATTATTAAGTTGTATTAATTATAACAATGTGGTATTGGTGTAAACACAGACATACAGGTCAATGGAACAGAACTGAGGGTCTAAAAATTGACACACACATATATAGACAACTGATTTTCAACAAACATAGCAAGAGAATTCAATTGGAGAAAGGTAATCTTTCTAATAAATGGTGCTGAAACAATTGCATAGCCATAACTAAAAAATAAATAAATAACTTCAATCCTTGCCACATACCATATACAAAATTAACTCAAAATAGATCATAGACCTAAATGTCAGAACTAAAGCTATAAAACTTCTAGAATAAAACATAGGCAAAGATTTTTAAATACACACACAACCACGATCTCTAAAAGAAGTAAATTAATCTATTGGGCTTAATAAAACTAAACACTTTTGGCTGGGCATGGTGGCTCATACCTGTAATCTCACTCTTTGGGAGGCCAAGACAGGAGGATCGTTTGAGCCCAGGAGTTTGAGATCAGTCCTGGAAACACAGAGGGACCCCACCCCCCAACTCTTCCCTCCAAATTTAAAAAGTTAGCTAGGCATGGTGGCACATACCTGTGCTCCCAGCTACTCAGGAGGCTGAGGTAGGAGGATCACTAGGGCCTGGGAGGTTGAGGCTGCAGTGAGCCATGGTTGTGCCACTGCACTCCAGCCTGGGAAACAGAAGGAGACCCTGTCTGAAACAACAACAAAAAACTTTTGTGCTCTCTACATTCACTGTTATGAAAATAGAAAGCTAAGCCACAGACTAGGAGAAAGTATTTGCAAAACATCTACTCAAAAAAAGAATTGTATTTAGAGCATATAAATAATTTTTACAACTTATCAATAAGAAAACAATCCAGGCAGGGTGTGGTGGCTCATGCCTGTAATCCCAGTGCTTTGGGAGGCCAAGGTGGATAGATCACGAGGTCAGGAGATCGAGACCATCCTGGCTAACATGGTGACACCCCGTCTCTACTAAAAAATACAAAAAATTAGCCAGGCGTGGTGGCGGGTGCCTGTAGTCCTAGCTACTCGGTAGGCTGAGGCAGGAGAATGGCATGAACCCGGGAGGCGGAGCTTGCAGTGAGCCGAGATCATGCCACTGCACTCCAGCCCGGGCAAAAGAGCGAGACTCCATCTCAAAAAAAGGAAAAGAAAGAAAAGAAAACAATTCAATTGGGGAAAATAGGCAAAAGATTTGAACAGACATTTCTTCAAAGTAGACATGCATATGGCAAATATATACATGAAAAGATACTCAACGTCATTAGCCATTAGTGAAATGCAAATCAAAGCCACAATATTATTATTACACATCCACTAGAATGGCTAAAATTGGAAAGGCTGATCATAACAAAGATTGACAAGATAAGGGCAATTGATATTTCATAACATTGCCAGCTAGAATTTAAATGGTACAATCAGTTTGGCATTTTCTTTAAAAGTGAAACCACATCTATTATATGAACCCAGTCTTTCCACCCCTGGGTATTTACTCCAGAGAAATAAAAGTATATGTCCACACTAAGACTTGTACACACAAATGTTCATAGTAGCTCCATTTGTAATAGTTAAGAGCTCCAGATGCACATCATCAAGTAAATAGATAATAAATTTTAGAATACTACTGGGCAATAATAAGGAACTATCAATACTAGCAACAGGGAGGTTGAGTGAAATAAACCAGATAAAAACAAGACATACTATGTAATTCCATTTATGTAAAATACTAGAAAATTCAAACTAATTTATAATGACAGAACACAGATCAGTTGCTGCCTGGTGAAGGGGCAAGGAGGCAAGATAAGGAAGAGATGGACACAAAGAAATTTGGGTGTCCTCCCCCTCGTGAATGTGGTGATGGCTTCAGGTGTATATGCATGTGTCAAAACTCATAAAACTGTACAATTAAAATACTTAAATATCCTTTATACTGAAGTAGAGTTGTCAAAAAAACTTATGTAGAGAAAATTTGTAAGTTAGACAGAGAGAGATAAAATTCAATTATCCTTAAAGGTAACTCAAGAGTTACAAACCAAGTAAAGCCTGGTAAAGGTCTTAGTAAAAATAAAAACACTATGATTGGTCACAATACAGTGAGTCAGAAAAATGATAACAAACATATATTTCTTTATTCTATCAGGTCAGCCTGCAAAATCTCATTTCCTGCTGGGCGTCATGATGTCTCTTTCCTTTCTTCCCTCTTCTGCAAGTTCTCACTTTTTGTGTGTGTTTGGCCAGTGTCTAGAAGATGGGTCCACCTTTATGCCTGTGCCCAAGGAGCCCTAAATTTGGCTCCATCCCTGAGGGTGGAGGATGACTCTGAATCCTCATCCATATTCTTCAGAGTGGGAACTCCTAAAAGATAAACAAGCCTCTCTTGCTGATACCAGTTACTTCTCTCAGTAAGAATAAGGGGGTGGGGCATACAAAGAACCCTGTCCTGCCACACAATAAGTGCTCAAATGTGTTTTACTACAAATTCTAAGCACTAATGAGTTAAAAGAAGGAGGAAAGTAAGTGATGGTGGTGGAATTTGAACTGAGCCTTAGTGAATACACAGAATTTAGATTCTAAACAGAGAGGATAGGGCAAATGAAGAAAACAAGATAGGAAAAGACACAGCAGTAGCAGAAAGCAATTTGTTTAAAGGACAGTACGGAGACCTAAACTTACTAGAGTGAAAGAGTTCTATTAGACAAGTGGGAGACAGGCTGGGTGCGGTGACTCAAGCCTGGAATCCCAACACTTTGGGAGGCCGAGGTGGGTGGATCACTTGAGATCAGGAGTTTGAGACCAGCCTGGCCAACATGGTGAAACCTAGTCTCCACCAAAAATACAAAAAATTAGCCCAGGTGGTGGCTGAGGCAGGAGAATCGCTTGAACCCAGGAGACAGAGGTTACAGTGAGCTGAGATCACGCCGCTGCATTCCAGGCTGGGTGACAGAGTGAGGCTCCATCAAAAAAAAAAAAAAAAAAAAAAAGAAAAGAAAGAAAAAACAAAAGTTTGGGCAGCTAGGATGGGTCAGATTATTGAGAGCCCTTGAAAATCAGCATGAGAATTTAGATTTAATAGAATAAAATACAGAAAGCTATCAGATTTTAAGTAAAGGGAGCATATAACTGCAGGGGAATTTATGCAAGTATCTTGTTCTGAAAGCCAGTAAGAACAGAAGTTTGTGTTGGGCATGGTTAGTAGGGAAAAATCTCTCCCAACAACTAAAAAGTCATGTCAAAGGCTATGATCTATTGGGAATGAGTCATCCATAATATAAGGTCTATCAGCATGTACTATTTGTCTAGTCCTGGCAAATATTATTCCAATTTCTATTGTACAAAGAAAGAAACTCAAACATCTCAAATTGCTACTAATATACAGACATATATGCAAGTTCCTGTTTCCGGTTCCACCTAATTTACCTTGGCACCATTTCCACAGAAGTCAAATATTTGGTGCTTTGAAACAAATGTAGAACAGATTGCAGGGTGTGGCCTGTACAACTCAATTTCCACAGTTTGACTTTTCCATGTAATTTTCAGATATAAATTACTTCCCTACCAGGGCAACAGTGGAGGCAGGGAATAGAGTCAAAAGCATTGGCTAGGAATCAGAAGTCTAATTGTGTGACTATAGGCAAGCCATTAGCTTTTCTGAGTCTCAGATCTCTCTTCTAGAAAATTGGGGCTAAAGTCAAAACTTTATAGTGTTTCTTTGAGAAGGCAATCAGATACTACATAAAAAGATTGTCTACTTATGTTATATAAATAATTAAACAGCAAAATTGCAAGCTGTTACAGTCAAGAGATGTTTGATGACGCAACAAGAATTGTTTGATGGCAAACCAATGACTTCTACACAAAGGAGACATTTTTAGATAGTACCTTCGCTGGAAACTGTTTTCTTCTCACTAAAAGTCAGCAAGACTGGAACAGCCTCCCAAGCTGTGGTTGGAAGATTGAAAGCGCCTTCTAGAGGAGACACTGAGAACTGAGAAGGAGAAAATAGATTTCTGAGAATACTATACAATCACAGCTGATTTGTTATAGATCATACATTAAGACAAACCTCCTGAATCTTCAGCGTTTTTTATTGATACGTGTAGTATAAAATTAGAAACAGGAACATAAGTACCATTATGAAAACTATACTCAAGTGTGGATACTGATCAACTGACACAGAAAAAATAAGAGTATGCTGTAATTGGTATGGAAGTTCATTGCTATCTAAATACATGTGGAATGTGAAATGGTATGGAATACATAAGAGGATCAGTGAATGACATTCAACCAGAATCATTACATATAGCATCTAAACATGACCTACTTTTGTTTATTTCTCACTGATTCCCTAGAACAATGCTGTCCAATAGAAATGTGTTAGCTATATACGCAATTTGAATTTTCTAGAAGTCCCATTTTAAAAAGTTAAACAAGGGCGGAGCAAGATGGCCGAATAGGAACAGCTCCAGTTTCCAACTCCCAGCGCGAGCGACACAGAAGACCGGTGATTTCTGCATTTTCAACTGAGCCTCTGCTGCTGACACCCAGGCAAACAGGGTCTGGAGTGGACCTAAAGCAATCTCCAACAGACCTACAGCTGAGGGTCCTGACTGTTAGAAGGAAAACTATCAAACAGGAAGGACACCTACACCAAAACCCCATCAGTACGTCACCATCATCATCAAAGACCAGCGGCAGATAAAACCACAAAGATGGGGAAAAAGCAGGGCAGAAAAGCTGGAAATTCAAAAAATAAGACCGCATCTCCCCCGGCAAAGGAGCGCAGCTCATCGCCAGCAACGGATCAAAGCCTGATGGAGAATGACTTTGACGAGATGAGAGAAGAAGGCTTCAGTCCATCAAACTTCTCAGAGCTAAAGGAGGAATTACGTACCCAGCGCAAAGAAACTAAAAATCTTGAAAAAAAAAGTGGAAGAATTGATGGCTAGAGTAATTAATGCAGAGAAGGTCATAAACGAAATGAAAGAGATGAAAACCATGACATGAGAAATACGTGACAAATGCACAAGCTTCAGTAACGGACTCGATCAACTGGAAGAAAGAGTATCAGCAATTGAGGATCAAATGAACGAAATGAAGCAAGAAGAGAAACCAAAAGAAAAAAGAAGAAAAAGAAATGAACAAAGCCTGAGAGAAGCATGGGATTATGTAAAAAGACCAAATCTACGTCTGATTGGGGTGCTTGAAAGTGAGGGGGAAAATGGAACCAAGTTGGAAAACACTCTTCAGGA